>NW_007577844.1:152114-170403 GCF_000690725.1 Stegastes partitus | reverse complement strand
CTGTTTGTACAATGGGCTTTAGCATGACCTAGCAACTGAGACCATGCTAAATGCTACTGCTTTTTGCAGTTTTGAATAAAGAGTACAATTTGTAAGCTATATAGCGTTAGCAAGTGGAGTTGGTAACGTCTGCAAAACAGAAATATTTACTTAATTAGCATAATAATTAACCACCATAAACTACTGGTACTATACGAACATGTCCGTTTGTGTTTTGAATTGACCAATGAGGCATTTATAAACTAAACTTTTGTGTAAGTGGAATGTTTAGTAGTTATGATTAGCTAACAAATAGAATTAGCATTTAGCGTTGTCCAATAACTGGGATAAAGCTAACGCTACTGCATTTTTCTGTGTGCTGCAGAATTGACATTAGCATTCACTTAGTGAGTTGATTTGTAATGGCTGTTGTAGTGGCAGTATCTTCGTGCTGGCTTTAGTTAGCAATAGCCACTGTAAGCTAGCCAAGCAGAAACCTCTGGGATGAAAAGTAAACCTACAGGAAAATGCGAAAATTGCAGTTCCTCCCTGGTGCTAGTTTGGTCTCTATAACTAATTTCCCCATTCAGGAAAACTGTAAGGGGAATTAATTTATGTATGAATCACCCTTTTAAATTGTATTAAGGGTTTAATTTTGGCATAATTAAGGGTGTGGCTGCATTAAATGACAGGTGGACCCTCAGCTCCATCTCTTTGCTCATTTCTGGATTGGCCCAGAGTTGACCCTGAACTTCTGCCTTGTCCATCCTGACGTACAGTCTGTGGTCCAACCAGATGGACTCTAACAGCAGAATCCGTCAGTGTGTTAATCTGAGCGGTGGTTCGTTTTCATTTAGCGGCTTCATTTGGAGTAAATAGCAGACTTTTCTTTACACGCGCTCGGTTTAAGGGATGCACAGTTTGTGTGTCTTCAGGCGAGCGAAGGTCACACTTTTTTGTCAGCATTCTTGTCACTCTGAGTTTACCAACAGTGTGTGGTTGTCAGCAGCCTGAAATAACTTGATGTGTAAGCACAGAGACTGAAATCACAGTCAAAAGCAAAGTTGACAGCAAAAGGGCAGCATTATGCCCAAAGCGTTTAAGAACTCAGAGGAAAAAAAACCCACACTCTCAATAATGTACATCCCTCCTTGAAGTCTTCTCTGCGTACGGCTCTCTTTAGCGGAGGATTTAAACTGACTCACTGTAACTGTGAAGGAAGATTAACGTCAAAAACTTGCAACCAGATGTTTTTCTTCATGCAGCGTTTAACCGAGACATGAGTTTGTATGAGCGAGCAGACACAGAAAATCAGTGATAAAAATCTTTCCCACCCTTTTTTTTCTCCGAGCATGAACTTGTGTCAGCGTCCATGTTTTAAAGCCTTTTACTGCCATTATCATCATGGGTAATGGGGTTCGGTGGCCAAATGAATAGCTGAAACCACCTTGTGTGTGTGTGTGTGTGTGCAGAGTGAAGTGAGCTAATTAAACTCGGGCTGATCTGCGCTCTGGCCAGCCTGCATTCTTTGCTCTAATCTGAAATAATGAGGTCAGTAATAAGGTTACACTCTCTGACTGCTCAGTGTGAGGCCAGCTGCCGAGGCCGAGCGGGAGCAGCCTGGCAACCGAAGGAGGGTTTGACGTCTGGCCTTACAGCAATTTCGTAGCCCGCTGCGATGTGAATGCTGTAGCCTCACGCTGCGAGCAAAGCCCTGCAGGAGCCCCTGACCAGTGGCGCACCAATCAGAAACTACTTGAAGTGGCATTACTCAGTGAAGTTTTACATGTTAGGGGGAAAATTACCGGCAATAAGGAGGGCAGATGTGTTAACTAAGGAGTTAATGGATGGAGGAGGAACATGGCGCACCCAGCAGGAGGTGGATTACAAACCTCCTCCTCGTAGATGTACTGTGATGTTATCACAGTCATTAGTACGGCATCGCTATAGGTGCAAAACTGTAACTGGTTGCCATGCAAACTCTTCTGGTAACCGGGGAGCTAATAATGATCATCCTGTCGTTTCCTTGCTTTTTAGTCTCATGTGTTTTTCTTTTCATACGTCAACACCCGACAGCAGAAAAATAAAATGATAATTAAGAATATGAGACATTTGCGTCGGGCCAGGTCTGTGCTGCAGTTTATGCATTCGCTGGTGTGATTAGTTTCTACACTGGCAGGGTGTGTAGGAGAGAGGTGATTTCAAGGTGACTATTAAGTGCCGCTCAAAAGCAGACAGATGGTGCTTCTGTCTCCAGAACAGACCAGCAGGACCAGCAACATACACCCGACGTGCAAAATATTCATCGCTTCCTGCGGTACAGTAATAAGGTGACTCCAGGTAAAAGACATTATCCGTCATTGAATCATGTTATCATGAAGGAGGACAACAATCAGGAAAAGCCCGCAGACGCTCAGGGCAGAATAGTTAGACGCTCGTTTCCAAACCTCCCTGAGAGCGAGATGCGTTTCATCAGGGGATGGAGAGGAGGAAAACGAGGCGGCTGAGGTGAAGAGGGTCAGTGTACATTCTTGGTACGCAGTAGACTGAGTATGTAGAGAAGATATCTGTGATTCCAAGAACATTCAGGTACAGTCGTGAATGTAAAACCTGCTTTTATGTCGGATTGTCCAGACGGAAGTTCAGATACGAGGAGGGCTTGATGCTGGAAGGCTCATTAGTTGTTCATTATTGTTCATAGTTGTTATAATAACTAGTAGAGCTGGTCCCAATAGCATTTTCTGGATATTCAGGCCCAATTAATGATGAATATCCGAACATTCAGTGCAGTCGGGGGACACTTCCACCCCGGGGCAGCGCTCTGACGGGGTGGAAGTGTCCAGAACACACAGGCAGTACTTGGCTGCTGATGCTAGTTTAGTTAGCGCTCACACTTCTGTTTCCTCCATCGGTGGCGGCGGGGGAGTGGCAGATACGCTCCACCGTTACCATCCATGTTTACTTCCATAAACACTGAGCACGCTCGCTGTGTGTGACGTCGTCGTGTCCTCTTCTGCGCATGCGGGACACTTTTGGCTCGTATGAAGTTCACACAGCAGATCACATACAAGTCGCATTGAAGTGGAAACGTGAAGGAAGTCACAAAGAAATCCTCATTGAGCATCAAGTCCTGCAGTGTGAACGTAGCCAATCTGTGGGATTGTTCAGTCAGATAATACGCCGTCATCCTGATTGGTGACATTAAATGTCATGTCGGAGTCACAATCCAAGGCTGTCGCTATGTTAAGGCTGTTTTTATGGGTTCTGTTTGTTTTTCCTCAAAACCTGTCAGATAGCAGGTTTAGGATTGTTAAGGGTCGATTATGGAGTCTTTTATTTACTGTTCGTGCACATGGGGGGTTTGCAGTCCAGATATCTAGTATTCAGCTGCACATATCTGCAGCTGAATTATGCATCAGCTGATATGTACAGTTTTATTCCAGCTCAAGATCTCTGACTTCAGCCCATCTGCATCGTCCTTCTTAGATTCTAGTCTGAACTAAATATCTCAAGCTAGAATTCTATCAGAATGTAGTTACAGATGCCTTCAGTGAGAGTTTGAAGTGATATCAGGGTTATTTCAGAAGCCTTCATTTTAAACGTGCTGTGACGCTGCAACCGCAGCCACATCAGACAAACTGTTTCACCGCAGCGCAGCCTGAGGCCCGAGTTCGAGGAAATTTCAACCACAAGTCTCTCATAAGCGCAGCTCCCATCCTCAGCTGTTCTGCTGCTTCGCTATCCAGCGGTTTAGAGGGAAGTGATTTCTGCAACAGGCTTACAAACGGTTCTTTTAAAACAGTGGCGTAAGGGTGGGAAAGGCTGTTTGGGCTGCAGGAGATGTTAGTTGTTGTGGGAAATAAATTGGCATGAACGGTGAGTGAGGCGGCAGATCCAGGAGCAGGTTTTCAATTTGACTCAGGTGGAAAAAAAAGTTCAATAAAAACAAAGTGCAAATAAATCAACAGAGGGAAGAATATTGGCAAGCGAGAACAACAGGCAGGGAAAGAGCTAGTTTAGTATATTAATATAAAACACTGATCTCTAATGAGGAGTTTAAAGCAGCAGCAGCACGACTGTACATGTATTTCTGGTGCCATGTGTTTTCATCTTGTGCCGAGGAGTTAAACAAACCGGCGTATTGTCTGAGGGCTGCGATACGTAAGCCTTCCCTGCAAACTACATCACACCCTGCTGGATGTAGCCTGAAGCTAAGTGTGGGCGTCATCCGTTCCCAGCGTGTTTGATCGCTGCCTGTCTGCACTTTTATTGCTGTATGTGACTTGTATAAGATGAGAGTCATCCTTCAGTGTCAACATGCTGTTACTGAGTTTCTTTTTTTGCAATCAGACTAGTTGTGTTCTTTATAAGTTGCTCCTGATGAGGGATTATAGATGTTTGGCTCTCATGCTGTTTAACCTCTTGGGGACGGAGGGATCAGGGCGAAACACAAACAGAATCTAGTGGAGCAGAGTAATCTCCCGGAGCAGCATTAAATATTGTATTATGAGCCGTAACATGACTTCACACAAACTCAGCCGCCCCATCACGGAGGCACGACATCCCCCAAAGTGACAGGACAAGAGGCTTTCAGGGCCGATCAACCTGGTGGCGGCACTCTTTATTCAGCAGTTTTAATCCGAACCGACGGCGAGCCTCGGCTTAATTGTTCGTCTCTTCCTAGGCCGGTCGGCGCTGAGTAATGGTTCCCCGATATTTCTTTCCGAAGGCGTGCGGACAGAAAATCAAGCCGGCATTATCCTCGGGGGAAATGAGAACTTCATGTGACAGATTTGCGGCCGCTGAATGAGTTGTGACTCACGCGTCCACCGACAGATTCGCGGGTATGAGCTGAGTTATGACTCATGGAGGCTCAAACGCCGGCTTGTGAAGCGTACATCGGAGCAGCTCAGTATTAAAATGTGTCCTTGAGCGAGACGCCGGCTCTCTGGAAGCCGCTCGGGAGCCGCCGTGACCTCCGACCTTCGGCCCGGTGAGCGTTTCCCTGCAGGGGTCCGGCCGCGTATCGCATTATCAGCACGTAAGTCGACACCCGCGAGAGTTAATGCGGCGCTCATTAGCTCTGTGAGTGGAAAGGCGACTCCATAATCAACACTGAGAATAATTAATGAAATAATTGAGCCTTAATGGCAGAGGAGTCGCTGCATTGGTTCCATCTTGTGTCAGCTAGCAGAGCGCCTCTGGGGTTTTTCTGTCGGCTTGTGTTGACCGGAGTGTTGCAGCGCCGATGTGGCTCCGAGGAACCTCTTCAGAACTCTTTCAAAGCCTTAAATTGAGTCGGATGGCTGCCACCGAGGGCAGTTAATGGATTTGAAGGATTCTTGAAGGCCCTCGTCGACCCCCTCTAACACTCTCGGTAACATATGGAGATTTGCTCTCTGAACCGACTGCGAAGGCAAATTGGCTTCAACACCCAGGCGGCACACCTCAGAGGACCCTGCCCTTCTTAAGTGATTTACTCCCTTAAGCTTCGCCGCGCTGCTCCTGTAATTACAGGAAATTGAAGCAGACCTCGGGACGACGAGGCGGCCCGTTAGCTCTGTCAATGTGCCGGAGTGGACTGTCGCTGGCGTGCCGTGCGGTGTGCATGTTAACGCCGCGGCTCTACCGCCTGCATTACATCCCAATGAGGACGCACGCGAGCCGAGCCCCCCGGAGGAGAACCGGCGCCTCGACCTGCTGTTAGAAAAAATCCAGTTAGCGCTGATTTAGTGCCTCCAGATAAGCAAAGAGAGCGCCGCAGCTCGCTCCGTCCTGGCTGACATTATTCCTCCTGTAGGCTCACAGGGAAAAAAATCCATTTCAGAAGCGCTAATGATTATTTTCAGTGAACTCTGAGTGTCGGAGAGAGCCCAGGGTGCTGGTTCTAAATCACCAGCTCGGTCTTTAAACTTTAAAGTATTGAATTCGTAACGATTTCAAAATAAAAGCAGCAGAAAGGTTCAGTTGGTTTCACCATAAATCACTTAAACAACAAGAAGAAGACAAAAAATTCATCAATAAAACTTTCTGTCAACGTCTGCCGGTCATTCACTCATTCATCTGACTCACTCACTCACACGATGAATGAATGAGTTACGATGCAGCTCAGTGATTAATCCATCCACTCACGCTTTATTTGCTCATTCATTCATTCACTTTAAGCCCAAAAGTCTCTTATTTACTATGGAGTGAATGCTTGGTCTTCATTCATTCATTCATTCACACACGTTAAGCTCCTTTTCTATTCATTTGCTGCCCTGTTGAAGAGTGACTGAGTGAGTGTTCATCATTCATTCACTCAAATCATTTCGGTTCATTTGCTTTAAACTTGTCTCTTATTTACTTGATAAATTACTGAAGTGAATGAGTGAACGATGGCTTCAAGTGAAAAATGGAGTCTGTGAGAAATCCTGTGAATCCAAAAACGCTTTGTGAATGAGTGAACGTTGTGAGTGAGTTCTAGAGTCACACATCGTGCCCTTCAGTCCTTATGCCTCACTCGTTCACTCAATCAATAAACTAGGAGGAATCAATTTCAATTATCAAGTGAGTGTTTGTTCGTCATTCATTCATTCATTCACACACGTTAGGCTCCTGTTTTATACACTTGTTGCCTGATTGAAGGGTGAATGAGTGAATGATGACAAATTTAGTAATGCTGTGAATCAATAAAAAAGCTTTGTGAGTGAATGAGTGAACGGAGCCAGTTCTAGTCACACATCATTTCGGTGCAGACCTCATCCCTCACTCATTCACTCAACACAGGAGTGAGTGATGGTGCATAACTCCTTCACTCACTCACTCCTAAAGCATAGAATGAATTAGAATAGTTGGACTGCATATTTAAAATGATGAATGAATGAATGAATGAATGAATGAATGAATGAATGAATGAGTGATTTACTAACTGGAGCTGTTTTAAAGCTGCTGGAATGAGGCCGTGAATGAGTGAATCCATCTTTGGAAGGAGCCAATGAAGAAGTGAATGACTGAGTGAACGCTGTGGGACGTTCACGCAGTCACCTCTCACCTTCTGCTCTTTGGCGCGCTCTTCTTGTCCCGCTTGTTCATCACCACCGGCACGCAGCTCGTCAGCTCGGTCCAGTCCGCGTGCAGCCCGCAGCTCCAGCCGGTGGAGAACCGGGAGAAGAGCCACGACTCGGCTTTCCCGGGCCGGTGGCAGGTGCACTTCCTCTGGCCGGGCATGCAGTCGCAGGGCTGCTCCAGCTGGATGTTCTTGACCAGGTGGCGGCCGAACGTGGTGCCGCCGGTCTTCTGGATGTGCAGGAACACCATGACGTCCTCCCCGCGGATGTTGAAGTCGACGTGCCGGTCCAGGTCCCGCTCCGTGAAGTTGAATTTGGACGTGATCTTGGAGGGGAGGTCCTCGTCCGCCTCCAGCTCCGTGTAAACTAACTCGAAGCCGGACGAGTAGCGCTGGAACAGCCCCTGGTCGTCGCCCCTGAAGTAGCAGGTGTTGCTGTCCGCCGGACACACGTACTGGTAGCCGATCATGAGGAAGAGCACCGCGGCGATGGGGATGAAGATGAGTCTGCTGAACTTCTCCTCCATGGTGGAAACTGAAAATCACGGCACAACCCTGATGTCCGAGTCCTGGTCGTGTCCCCCCGGTCTCATCCTGCACTCGGAGCTCAGGTCCTGGCTCCTGGTGCTCACACAGCGGGAGTCCCGGCAGCAGCAGGTCCGAACATGTCCGGCTCCGGGCGGCCTCGTCCTGCAGCGGAACTGCTCCACTTTCAAACTTGAGTCTGTTTCGGAACCTTCAGCTCTTCTCTCACACGCTCACGCACATTTTCTTTTTTCTTTTTAATGATTCGTGCACGTCCAGCTGCTGCTCAGCTTCTGTCCTGCAGGAACAGCTTCAGAGACACCAGCACGACGCGACACATCCCCGCCACAGGAGCGGTATGGCTCGGCTGTCCTGCCAACTGCTGCTCGGTGTCTGATCCCGGAGCACCGGCGTCAAGCTGCAGCGAGTAACAGGAGGACTACCGGGCAGGACTTTCAAAATAAAACACTCCAGAGGCAGTGGTGCAGCATTTAAAGCTGGTGTAGGCAGTATTTCTGTGGCGTCCAGACATGAGCTTTTATTGTACTTTAGCCATATTCAAAAGCAAGCTAAGACAGTTTTTCCCTCTTTATTTTATTTTATTTTTATTAAAGGTACCTGCATACTTGTTTAACTTTTTTTTTTTCAATTGTCTTGTATACCTTATCTGTAATGTATTTTTGTTATTTTTTTTAATATCTTTTGTGTTTTTTCTGCTGTTTAGTCAGTCACTTCTAATTATTTTTGCAAAATTTGTGCACATATTTTTCACCCTCTATGCACTGTTTTTGATTCGTTTCATTTATTTTTCTGTATTTTGCATTTTTTGCTTGTGCACGCTTTGAATTTCGTCAACATATAATAAAGGTGCTATACTAATAAACCTGCACGTTTGCATGTTGTCATTTAAGTGATCTGGTAGGAAACTGCACCTTTACCTGGCTCTGGTTTTAGCCTCTAAAAATCTAGATTTTACTGCATTTGATCTGTTTCTGATCAGATGATGTAGAATAAAAAGCAGCAAGGTCCATGATGGCGGCGGGATGTGGAGGACCTTCGTTCAGGAATTTGATTTCTCGGGGAAGGCATAAATAAAAGTTAACCTTTACATATGTTATCCAGCCAACTGCAGCTTTAGCTGCTGATTGAGTTCAGTCCAAAGAAACAGCGATGGGTAGGGCCACCAATCCAAATTATCAGGAAGTTTAATTACAGACATACATGCAACTTTATTTTACTTTATTTCATTTAATTTCACGCGTCCAACAAGAAGTATTTGGACAAAAACAGAAGATCATAAATCCATTTTTGTTGCACTGGTGAAATAATCCATATTGAAGTTTGCTAGGTCATAAAACTGTGAGATCTTACTGTTAATATTTAACTTGCTGGAGAGCTTTGGCTAGTTCTGATTCTAAAGTTGATGTTAGGTGAAAATAGAAATCTGCAAATGTGAGTTTTAAGAAGCAAAACGATTCAGGAAGACATTTTTTATAGGACTTCATCATTCTTAAGAGACTGTAAACTCGAGCTGCAACGATTATCGATCAGTTGTCGACTATTAAAATTAACACCAACTGTTAACTGCAACTGTTTGCTCTTATTTTGAAGACCGCATGTCATGACTTCCGGTTTGGGCTGGCTGTCTTTATCTACATCTGCGCCATCTAATCACACACACACACACACTTGTTATGTGAGTGCCCTGGTTAAACTGTTGGCTGCAGAATTAAATTAACTGGAATCATATAGAAGCTGAAAACAGAAACACAGTCGGGACTCCTTAGTTCGTTTTCTGTTATCTGTCAGTTTGTTGAGCCCAAATCCAGATCACACGGTGACTTCAGAGTCCCACATTGGCTGCTGTGTGTTTATTCTCCAGCTGACAGGATAAATCAGCTGTGTCACTGAAGGAGCTGAGGTTTGTTGAAGGCCATGAAGCGCTGTGAGGCTCCTGCAGATGGAGTCATCAGGTCTCCACAAGTTTGAGTTGCAGCAAAGAGTTAAATCCTCCGGCGAGTCATTTCAGCACCATGGACAGATTCCAACATGTCAAGTCAATAATTGGCACCGTGTGTGAGGGAAGTGTGTGTGCTCGCTCTCCGTCATCATCCCACACGTAGGTTTTCCTCTTCCCCTCGCCGACGGGAACACGTGACGCGGTCGAATCTGCGCGGCTACACGCACGCTGCAGGCATTTCAGCCCCCAGTAATGGATTTCCTTTAAGCCCGCGCTGATCAAAAGCTTTTGTTATTTTGCCTAAGATGCTCCCATCAGGGGATTTAACCTGGGTGCACTTTGGTATGTATTCGATGCAATCCTCTTTCAGGACTCTGCCCTCCTGCTCTGACACTGACTTAATCTGTATGGGAGTTCAGTCGGCGGCTCCTCTCGCTTTGCGTCCGCGAGGAGTCGACATCCTTCAGGCCTTCAGGGGAGGAGGCAGGAGGGCACGAAAAGGAATCTGTTCTGGAAAGTGTCAGAACAAGAAACGTCTCATTTTCTAAAGGTCGTGCAGGAGCGACTTGGACGTTGCTTATTTATCTATCTGAGCTCTCCTCGGTGATGGTAACGTCCTCTGTCAGCCTGCTCTTTACCTGCAGAGCGCAAAGAAACCTTCAGATGATTAAAACCGGAGGAGAATATGCATTTTGTGCCGTGTTGTTGTTCTGGCTGGTGCGGCTGGGATATTTACGAGGTCCCTGACGCGTACTACACAGGCCTTATGAGAAATAAGCCCTGGGAAGTGCTGATTCAGCCGAGTGCAGCAACGTACAGCGCTCCCAGTGATGGAACTGAAGCTTCCTGGAAATGATGATTGGATTGGTTTGGGGGGGATTTCTGTTTATCTGGTTTTTGTCTTTTTCATTTTCAACACTGATGCGCCCGCAGATGTATTTATCGGAATTAGTATTGATTTGAAAATGATGCACTATAAAAGTTTTTTTGGGGGGGATACCGATGCAGTGGGAGCTCTGGTGAGCAAACCAGCAGCCTGAGATGCTGTTAAGGGAAGCAAATGGAATGAAAAAGAGCTGCATGAGAAAAATGGAGAAAATTTAAAGGGGAAAAAAGGCAAAGAGGGCGTTCAGCGGCAGAACATGAAAAATTATCCCAAAACTCAGCTGCCTCGTAGCATGAAGACGTACGAGCTGCTCGTTCTGCATGTTATCAGACGGGATATGAATGAGACACATGGAGGATAATCACGATGGAGTTTACATGTATGAAAGTAGCACATGGGCTTTTTATGTATGTTATAAAGGATGCAAATATAGAAGCAAAGGTTCTCGAAGCAACCGCAGCACATGAACCTCCTGCTGTGGCCCTCCTGAGCCACACCTGTCTGTTTCATTATCCTGTAGCCAGACAAGAGTGGAAATGTTTTATTGCTTTAATGAATTACAGCTGATTAAGTGTTAAACTCATTCCTAAACAAAACCCCTTTTAAAAAAAAACAGCTTGTGATGTGTGATACAGTCATAATGTGTTTTTGGATGTTAACATATCTGTATTTAAGCTTCAAGGAATAA
Source organism: Stegastes partitus (assembly GCF_000690725.1). Lineage (NCBI taxonomy): Eukaryota > Metazoa > Chordata > Actinopteri > Pomacentridae > Stegastes > Stegastes partitus. The sequence goes on along the minus strand of NW_007577844.1, from coordinate 159,317 downwards.
TAATGACAATTTTTCATCATTTTATGACAGAAAATAACTCTCAGATGTTTTATAATGTTAGTAGTTGCTGCTTCGCAGTACTTCTGTGGAAGATTCACTTCTGATGAGACAAACTTGTTCAAATGAGCTTAAGAAGTTCATAGAACTAGTTCTTGACCCGTTTGTAATATCACCTCTCAATTAATCCATTATTTCTACATTGAGTAGTAGAATATTTCCTTTTATTAACAATCAGAAAGAAACCCTTTAGGAAGTCTATATTGAAAAGTAGAAACTCAGGGCCATGAATAAAGCTAAGCTGAGTCCACCTGTGATTTCCAGTCAGCCTACCTGCATGAACATGTTTACAAACGAGCTGTGAAGATCCCAGAAGATGCTTCAGAGTGATGGAGGAGGACGGCAGCAGTAATCAGGAGGTCAACATCCAGCCGTGGTGCTGCAAGCTGCTGAACTCCTAAAATGACATCACTCCATGTGCACAACTGCTTCTGTTGATCCAGACTTGGTTACAGAGGTTATCAGTGGAAATCAGAGTGTCTGTGACAGGTCAGACAATGTGAAGGACGCTGCATAACCTCAACCTGTATGAAGGGCCTCCAGCAAACTGCTAGATGTCACTTGGCTAAAGTCTGCTGGGAGTCTTTGTTCAGATGAGACCAGAATAAATCCGTTCCAGCATCTTTGGCGTATCTAAAAAATTAAGGCTCGAGTGTGCAGATGTGCTCCGTAAGCCGTCTCCTTGGAAACGCTCCAGATGGCGGCGCTGTCATGGCGACGGCTGCTCCTCCATCCCCTCCTCTCTCCTGTCATGCCTCACCTGGCCGATAGCTGCTCCCCTGATCACCTGCCGCTCCTCGCCTCCTCCGTCACGTCCTCTGTGTGTCCTGACTGTCTCTGTTGACTGCTCGTGTTTTTATGGTGCTGACTGGTAATGTGATGATGAGCCTGGACTCTACTGACTGGTCCCAGTTCCTCTACTGGCTTCACTGGCTGTCAGGTGGTGTAAACACAGAGGGAAGCACAGGATGAATGATGCAGCAGCAGCAAGCTGTCAGGATAGTCAGAAAGTTTCTGCAGATTTATTTTGGGCAACTTCTCACACTTTAGACAGTGAGTCCATAATTAAAGCAGATTTTTGTTTATTTTTATTTTATTTTTTGTAAAAATTATCCCGTTAATTCAGAAAAACAGAGCGTTTTTTATGTTTTTTTCAAGTGAATGCAATACGCTTCCATATTTTACATCTGTACTGGAAACAGGGGAAAAAAAGAGCAAATCAAAGCTAAACAATCTGGATTTTTTTTCTTAAAACTTTTAAGATATTAGATAAAATGAACTAATTCAGATCTCTCAGATTTAGTCACATCATCGCTCTGATGAGTCTAAATGTCGTGTCCGTCAAGTTTCTCTTTTATGGTTGCACATTTCATGTCTTTCCTGTTTTATTTTGTAATCACTAACCTGTTGTCTCTGTCTTAGCTTTACTTCCTGCCGCCGTCACGTCACACCTGCTCCCTGATTGTCCTCCTCACCTGTTTCCCATCCTCCCTCATTGCCTCTTGTGTTTGACCCAGTGTGTCTCACAGTCTTGTTGAACTTCACGGTCCTCGTCCCAGCGTTGTTTTCATCGCCGTAGTCTGCTTTGTGACCTCGGCTTTTTGCCTCTCGTCTTTGGATGCCTCTACCTGTGGACCGAACCCTGCCTGGTAATGAACCCGCCTTTCTGCCTGAACATGTTTGTGGTTTTGTGCATTCATGTCCACCTGTTCTGAGTTCTTGATGCTAAATTTCATCCAGTAGTTACAGATTTAAAGATCCTCACTGGTGACAACCCTTCTTTTATTTCTAATACCTTGTTGACATGTGGTGTGTTTAGATGCTGGAGGACTCTTTATAATGAGCAGCGGTCATAGTGGCTCAGCATTTCCACCTTAAAGCTTCAGTGTACAAATTATATTTTCCTAAACATCACACTTGTAGGGTTTCAAACAATCCTACGTTGCTGGGCTTTCTATACCATTTTTCTACTACAGAATCCATTTCTAGGACTCTCATTTCTGTTACTCTTGTGTTGTGTGTGCCACAGACTATTAGCTGGCTGAGCTCCAGCGTTTTTCATGTTCATCCTCTCCTGTGGACAAGGAGTCACAGAACTCTTCTTTTATCCTCCTTCTCTCTTAAAGGGAAGTAAAGAAACCTGTAGACTGACTTTCTCTATATTTTTTTAACATGTAAAATGCAAGTTGGTGGCTTTTAGGTGTGATGCCGCCAGTTGTTCCACTTTTTTTTTGGTGTTGGCACTTTTCCAGCGTTTGTTTTTACCCGACAGATGATACAGAAAAATGACAAAGAGCAGGAACATCTCCACTCATTCCAACTCGCTAATGTTGTTTCCCTCGTTGCCAGTCTTGCACCTTCTCTGCAGCCTGAATGAGCTGCTTTGCTGCTTCAGACGAGTGAAGCAGGAACCAGACAGCGCCTCAGTCTTTGTAAATGAGTGTGTTAGTGTTAATGCTGGACTTTATTTAGATGGAGCTGCTGGTTTGCTGACACTTGGTGGGAAGATGTTGGTCACCAGTGTTTCACCAACTCAGCTGCAGCTAATAAAGCTGTGAGCAATATGATGTGAATGCAGCATAAGAACAAGCTGAGGTGTGTCGCTCACAAGCCACTGAACAACACACTGTGTAGAAGTTTGTTGGTCCAGAGCGGCTGTCCTGACCTTCATCTGATAACTGAGCACATTAAACAGTTGCTCAGTTGGCTGGGATTCGCTCCCTTCATTTGGATGTTTTAATTGTAAGCCGTGCCATTAGATGCCGTACAGCATCTTGGGGTGTTAGCGAATCGACAGCTCTGGCCGGCTGCCTCGGCCGCATGCGGCGCGGCTGACTGAAGATGTGTGAACTGTCCGCCGCGGGGATCCGCCAGCAGGCCCACAGACCTGCAGTGCAGCGGAGGCAGCACGCCAACCCGCGCTGGGCTCCCACCACAAACTCATCCAGAGCGCTTAATCAAAAGGGACACTCTCTCCACTTGGTCCTGCATGAAAAGGAAGCTGCTGGCCCACGCTGTGCACCTTGGCAGCTCGACAGAGAGCAGCCCAGCTCGGTGGACTATCCTCTGCTCGGCGAGGACGCTGGAGAGGAGGCCCGCGATACAATCTGCATTTTCCAGCAGGTAATTGAAGCTTTGGGGACGCGGCTGACGCTGATGTGTCCTGCCGTGGTCTAATCAGCCTTCCTGTCCTCACCATCAGCCCTGATGGATGTTTATCGTCTCCTCCAGCAGAGCCCGCATGTCGCTGCTCACACAACTCGACTCAAGCTGCTGAATGAATGTCAGAGGAAAAATTACAGTAATTTCACTCGTCAGGCTTTATTATATCCCTTTATTAAGGTTTCTTCAATTCATTTAGATGGTTTCTCTGTCAAACAGCACATATGTGACTCTTTGATTTTCATGTTTTGGTTCTGAAAGCTCTGATTTACAACCTTTTGTGTTTTTTGTTCTGCTTCTTCACAGAAACCTCGTTTTACTGTCTGAGCAGAGCTCAGGCTGAGGGTCCGACTCCTGCAGCAAAACCTGCAGCGACGACATCGCGAGGAAAGTGGATTCAGGTGATCAGGGCCCTCAAAAAGACAAACCTGCATTTTAAAAACACGTCAGCATTATAGGAAAACTATTACCGCTGAGTGAATAAGATCTCTACCAAATAACGATGGAGGCTGTCGGTGGCGTCTGAGCGACTGTAACGGCAGCAGAGAAATAAAGACCTGAGCGCTTGTCAGGACACTTTGCATGTGAATCAGCTGCAGGTCCATCATCGCCACTGTTTCACCTCACTGAGCACATCGGCCAAGACGAGCTCAAAGCAGAAACTAAAGCCGTCGTTTGTACCGGCAGGCAGTTTCACTTTATGATTCGATTGTATTTTAAGTGTTAGTCAATATTCTGTACGTTTAAGATGCTCCTAGGGTGAGTTGGTTCTGAAGCGATGGCACGAAACTTTTGAAAAACGGTCTGTTAAGTGATATTTGGATTGATTTTACATTTTTAAACGGTGTGTCCTCAGGTTGGAGCTCTGTGGCCACATGTACTGTCATTTAATCCGCCTGACGTCCCAATCAGAGTGCTCATATTTACATATCTGTCTGTTTCTCTTGTCAGGCGTTGGATAATTACGTCTACATGGTGACCAGCAGGAGTTAACAACAACTTCTGTGCTGGGAGTTTGGTCGTCTATATTTCCTGTCTGATCGAGGTAATGCTTCCTCCGTCTATGTCTGCTGTTTATGTCCACAGTTTTCTCGGTGTCAGTTATCAATTGATTGATTTGCATCCCTGATTTAGGCCCCAGACACCTGATCAGGTCCATTAGGGAGGCTGTTATGTCCCCGCCGCACCATTAGACTGATAATATGTGCTGGATTGATGTTATTAAAGGTCACAGAAGACGTTTTTTTGCCAGATGTCATCCAAGTGAGCGCCCCCTCTGGTCACTGCTGCAATAAAGGGTAAGGTATGACAGCGTATGTGCATTGTTTACCTGTGTATGCTCTTTAGCACCACCTGGTGGAAACAGCAGTTCAGCAGCACCAACAAAGGAAGTGATCTCACAGGAACAGGAAGTACTTTTCAGGAAGGTCTTGTCCATGTGCAGAGAGCAAACCGGCTTCATCTGTAAGTCATCAGCTGCTTAAAACTATATGAACATGTGTCTGTTTGTTGGGTTGAGTGTTTTTGATGATGTCAGTTTGGATGGATCAGTACTTGGTGGTTAAAACACACAGTCAGTGGTATTTACTGTTGTGTTTTCATGTTTTATGCTCCTTGGTGTGGCTGTAAGCATCCATTCACATGAGTTACTGTCGGTAATCTGTTCTCTTGTGATGTGCATTACCCTCAGATGTACTTGTTTGTATTTTGTGTTTGTCTGCAGTATTTTCTGATTAAATTACACAACAGGCCGTTTCTTGTAGGATGTACTGCAGGACAATATGATAAGTTCGCTGCAACAACATTTAGGAAGAAGAGCCTGATGTGTGTTGTGTAGGAGAATGATAACATTGCACAAAACGGGGCTTTATAAAAATAAACTTGGTGGGAGAATGTGGGCACTGGTAACTTTAAATGAACGTTTTGGAAACGGGGAAACGCTGATGGTTGAACTGAAGCCGGATTCATCTCATACGTTTGTCTCCACACGTGACTCCTTCATCCTGACACCGAGCGGCATCGGGAGCAGACTGCAGGCGGGTGATGGCTGCTTCTTGGTGAGCACATAAACACCACGGTAGAAGTTCTAACGATTAAAGCCTGATTTATAATGACTCTCCTGGTATACCCTGCAGGTGATGGTGGCTCCTCAGCCCTTATACCAGCCTACAGAGGTGTGCTTCAATGTGGCCCATGCTTGTGGAGCGAGGGCCGGGCCGGGACACGCCGGGACACGCCGGGCTGGGCCGGGACACGCCTGGCTGGGACACGCCGGGAACCTCCTCGTCGCCCACTGCTTCCAACTCTGGAGTGACTCAGGACACAACAGGTAAGTCCAACTGTACTCTACCGTCCTCCTCTTGGCCTCCACCTTTAGGTCCGACCTCTTCTTCTTGACCTCTCTCAGTATTTATGGCGGTGACGACGTGCTGCCACTCACTTCTTTTCCTTTTGTTCGTGATGCCACGACTGTGACCACCAAATGATCTGATCGTAAAATGACCAGCAGCCTTATTTATAAACAGAAATATTCATGAGGCACTTTGCGTTGACCGTTCGTGGTAGAATGTGGGTGAGTAGTGGGCGGGATATGAGGTGTATCCACCTGAGCAGCCTTCTCAGGTGGATCGTGGTTTATAAAAGGGAAAGTGCTTGCAGGTGTGCGTACACATGGGTTTATTAATGCTACAGATGCAGAGCGAGTCTTCTTCCTGAAGCGGGTGTTTGAAATCTGGATAAAACTAGAGATTCTAGTCCTGTTGAAATGAACCAGCTTTGCAGTATTTTGAGCTGAAAGACACGTGTGAGGTGTTTATGTAGTTAGAGTAAAGGGACTCGATGTGGGTCCTTAGGATGTATTATGCTGAGACTGGGCTGGGATATGGTGCAGTGTGAGTGGACGTGACAGTGAAAGGATGGAAAAAGCCTTTTAAGCCTGTTTTTAAAAACTAAATCAGATATATCAAGCCTTTTCTAAAATCTTAAAGTTCAAGTCTGACAAGTCTCAAGAGTAACTCTAGGAAACAGCTCACAATGCACGGCGTGGTTCTTTATAGTGTTCCGGTACAGTACGAGGGCAGTGCCTCGGTAATTCTGAAATAAATCACGCTTGTATAATAAAGTGCTTTGGAGCAAACTGTCCCGTTCCCCCTCTAACTTCCAGCTTCTTCGCTGTAATGTTGCTTTTTTTACGGATTAGAGTAAAAAACCTAAATACCTGCAGAGCGTTATGTAAGCTCCCAGACGTTACCCCGTCTTCCTCAACTTCTCGTCTCGTTCCCTCGTAGCGAGCAGGACTTTCTGTGCAGGCCGCGTTCTGAAGCATAGCTGTGGTTTGGGCCTGATGTGGTTCGGATGCCAGTAAAAAAATAACAAAACAGTCAACTCCCTTTTTTTTTTTTTTCTTCCTTCCACAAATAGAACAAAGACTCCTGGAGTCTACTTGTTAATCCGATCCAGATTCAGCAAGTGTACATTTATAATAATGTTTGGAAGGAGAAAATACATTTAAAAATGACAGTTTTTGGCTTTTGTCAATAAAATATAGATTTTTCAAACAAATCTGGCAGAATTTCTGAGTAGAAGTGGTGCAAACATTAATTTAAGTTTCCTCTATGACTCCTCTTCCTTTGCCTTTGTGTTTTTTTTCAACATGCAGGTAGTTCAATAGACTGATTAAAGTCATATCAGAAGTAGACGCCACAGCTGCTGTTTTCTCTGCAGCAGCAACATCTGGATATCTTGTGTGTTTAAACCATGGCCTTCTTCTAACCAAGTGGTTTTGTAGTTTAATGAAACAGAAAGTAAAACCTGGTGACGCAGAAAATGGAGGAGAAGCTTCAGCACATAAAAATCCAAACGAGGACGTTTTCCTAAACTTAACCAGGAAGTTCTGGTGCCTGAACCAAACACGGAGTCTAAACAACGCGTGAAATTGAAGCTTAAGTCTGAGAATGACGGTCTCATGTGGAATATCCTCCCATC
>NW_007577844.1:146992-149981 GCF_000690725.1 Stegastes partitus | reverse complement strand
TCACTGTCTGTTGTTAGACCTTCCTGTCTGACCCATTTCTCTACTTTTTTTTTTAAAAGATTCTCAGACCTGACCAAGCTCTTCCCAGAGCCTTCATCCCTTATGTGTAAATTCACTTGATGCCCCTTTAATATGTATTTAAATACCACAATATTTATAATACAACATACCGTAATATATGTAATAGAGTACGTTTTAGCCTCCGCTAATTAGCGACGTCCATCCCTATGTGGGCCTTCCTGCAGAAACATACAAGCGAACGTAAAACACCAACCATAATCCGATAAACACATCCTTAAACCTTAGAACACACCCCACCATTCATGACTTGTCTCTCGTTTCAAAAAGGTTTCCAGCACTTGAGTTTATAATCATCCGTTTCCAGATCCGTCAGTGAGGAGTTTCACATATCGACGCTCTGTCTGTTCACGACCGATCGAGCTGGAAGTTATTTTTCAGCTAATTGATTCGTTGTGTGGACTGTAAAATATCAGCAGATAACCGCCTGTCACAGCATCCTGCAGACAAGAAGAGGTTTCAAATCGCTCAGACTAACAAACCCAAAAGCCCGAAGTGCTGCGTTTATAATGATGTAAAACAGGAGGTTGTTAACGCCTCACGTTTGTGGCACACGTTGAATCTGAAATGATGAAAATTGATCTCTGCTCGACCAAAACTTAGCGATAAACGAGGGAATTTAATTATTGTGAGATGAACAACGTCTTCTAGAACACATCAGCAGGTCTCGTCAGAGTGAATCCAACTTTTTCTAGTTACAGAAACTTTAACTGGATCTCTAATCCAGTGATGTGGAGGAATTAGTCCTCTCATGATCGTTCATGTAAAGTTAATAGCGTTTAATTTAGATTCCAGCTTCCTCAGCTACCACTCCGGATATTGCTGCCACTGTTGATCGATTGAGAAACACCTTGTGAGATATAAGAGTCCCTGTTTTGGTTTTGCTCCGATCACACACGGGGTTCACATCAGGATGAATCTCTGCAAATTTTTCATTAGTGTAATGAAGGCGACGGACAACTTCAGACTGTAGGAGTCGGCGTCGGGCGCATACAGATGAGGAGTGGACCCCGTTTAGAATTAAATCCACTGTTTCCTCATCCAGTTGCAAATGTAGGTTCTCTTCCTATAAGCTCCTAATTATAATTTCTGTATAGTAGCGGCATCCTGCCTCGTCTTGTCTGGAAAAGGGAAACACGCAAATCCAAAAAAAAGTTAGAAAGACAAGAAAGAATGCATAAAATATTTCCTTTTTTCCTCCCACTGATGTTAGCAGTAATAGAAAATATACAAGATGTCCGTACATGCTTTGGATTTCAACTACTATCTGCATTTCTAGAACCTCTACAGACTAGACTGTTTGCACTCTCGTCTGCACATCGACTCTAGAAAGATGTTTCACCGTGATGGATGTATCTTGAACCAACATGCTCCTTTGTATTCTGTTTTGAGTCGTATTTAGTTTTATTTTCCTCTCAGTCTCTTTAGTTTGTGTCCATACTTGTGTCCTTTCTGCTCAGAGTAAACACGGCCGACAGTTCAGCTGAAGAGTGCCTGAACTTTTGTCATGTGATGGTTGGTTTGTAGCAAAATCAGCTTCTCGTAGAACTGGTGCAAAAGTGCAAATGGCGAGCTGCAGGGTGGAGCGGTGGTTAGCANATATATATTTTTTTTTTCTTATTCATAATTATATTAAGAGAAAAAAAATTCAAACCAAATGCTCAGGTCTTAAGAGGTTAAGACAAAATTATATTTCTTTCAAATGAGAATGTAGTTTAGTTTTCTAGGAGTTTTTGGGAACCTGTTTTGCTCCACATGCTTTTTAACCTCCAAATCAAAGCTACCTTAAAGGGTCACACAGCGTCTCTCAAACTTCTTCTACATCTTCATCCCTGATTCCCTCAAAACCACCGCAGATGCTTTTTGTTTGTAGGTTCCAGTGATGCCTAAAGGGCGCGTTGCATTTCTGAAACTTAAAACAAGACGGTATATAATTAATTAGTCTGCTCGCCGGCCCTGACACATTTTAAAGTAAGATACACAGAATTGAAAACACCTTCATGTTCCACTTTCTCCTCTTATCTGTTCTTTTTCTTTTGGATAATTTTATTTTTTGCTTTCTGCTCTTAATGAGACAGATTCGTTTAAAGAGATTCACGGCTCGCATTCACTAAAAAAACAAAAAAAAACGACTAATTTAGGCTTTAAAGCAGACGCTCCAAGGACGGAGTAAATGCATTGTGCTGGATTTAAAGGGGCAAACGGGGTAGCGAACAGGAGAGTAATCCGATTTAGAAGAATGTATTTGGGGCGAGACTTGACTAAACAATAGCAGCAAATATGTTGTGATTCAGTCTTTCTTTGACAAAACCTTTCAAACACTCATGACGTTCAAGGTGAAACCCTGTTGATGCACGTGAACTTAAGTTGCGATCAAGGCAAAGGAAAATAAATCATATGGAAGATTTGATCATTTCTTATCTTCCTGCCTTCCTCTCCAGCAGGCCTCGTATCTACCGGAGCAGTAATGCTGGATCAAAAAGTGTAATTAGGTCAGTGTGTTCTGAGGATGACTGTGAATGATGTTTTTCTCTTTGAACTTAATTGTGTCAAAACACTTTCTCACCTTAAAAAGACTCAGCCAGATGCCTTCTTCTGTGAGAGCGTGTTTGTCGACACAGTAACGTATCAGAGGCGCCGCTCTTCACTTTGAAATCAATCCACCACGTTATTCTGACGCCGAGGCTCTTATCTGGTTGTAATAAGTGAATATTTTTACGCTGTAAACCTGAAAAATGGTGTCATTACAAACAAGAGGACTGTAACAGGATATACAGGTTTAAATTTATTGTGTAGTTTATGTCGTTTTATTCCTCCTGGGAATCCCGTTCCAGGTTAAAGGGGCCCTACAGTGACTTAGCATTGGCCTTTTATTAGATTGGAAGAAGATTTAAAGAAAGAATGGTGGAAA
>NW_007577844.1:135145-144536 GCF_000690725.1 Stegastes partitus | reverse complement strand
CTTTTTTGTGAAGATAACGCACCTTTCAACCCATCTGGCTGATTCTGATGTTGTTCAACTGGTTGATATGTGTTGTCCTTGTTGTAAATTAAGCGTGAGAAACATTTCATTCCACCAGAAGTGATTACGAGCATGAAATCATTAATTTCTCTGAGATTCGATTTCTGCGATTGAGAGTCCTGCTTACTGTATGCAGACACGAGCTCATCAGTTCATTCTGGCGAGGAGCGGCCTGATAATGGCAGTTAATCGTCCATCCAGCTGGTGTGAGCGTGTGCCAAGTTAGCCATGCTTTTGAGCTGAGTCAGGGACCGTCTGGGCCACGAGCCCAATAACTGTGGCAGTCAACAGTTCGCTATTTTACAGCCAATCTACAGCAGTATCGCTTAAGACGGCACACCGCATGAGTCCGGTCATCACACATTCCAGGCACACGTCTGCTGGAAACTGTCCCAATCTTCGGCCATGTTTATGCTTCTGTTTCTCCACATTGCGTCTCTTCCTGCCACCTGGCAGCCGGGCCGCTTTGTTATATTAGCCACAAAGATGGAATAATTAATGTCTGGCCAAATGTGCCGTGTGTTCTCACGCCAGCGGGTCATGATTAAATTCATGTCACAGCACTCGCAGGTACTCAAGCCTTCAGCAAGAACACATTATATATATATTTTAAAAAAAGACTTGTGCTGCACTCTTTAGGTGTGAATTGAAATAAGTCATTATCTACAGAAAACACCTTCCCGAGAGGCAGCGAGGAGAGGCTTCAAAAGGACGCTTTATTGTCGCAGTCCAGACACACTGCAGAAAACAGGAGAGCGGCGTCGAGGGGGAAGCTCTGGGAGGCCGGTGGTGGCAAGCTGCTTAGGTAACTGTTTTAGACAACTAAACATCAAAGCCCTCAGTATTCACAGAGCCCTGAGATGGCAAGAAATGTACAAGTGGATTATTCCTCCTTGAGTAAACACACACTGGATGTAAGCACGTGGTGTACAGCGAGGGGGGAGAAGTGTCTGCAAGGGAGCATTTGGCAAATTGCAGTGGTTCAAGATGATGGAACAAGATGAGAGCAATAAAAAGCAATGTGCTTCCAAGACCATAACCTGGTATTACTGCACATCAGACACCTTTTCCTCCAGCTTTTGCCACTAAAACCAATTCGGGTTCTGACAATATCCCGCTGTCACCGGAGACGCCGTCGCTGTTATTGATATTATGATGTTTGTGCTACATTAGGCGCCGTTTCTGAGAAAACCGCAAAGGCACAACGAGGTGTCTGAGGCCGTGATGAAGCACGAAACCAAGAGACTGCGGGAACGAGTCGCCATATCGGAGACGAACGGGGAAAAATGAGCGCGTGGAAGTTCTGGGGATGTATGGCTGTGATGCCTGGTGATGAATAGCTAACCTTGTTTCTAAACTCTGCACCAGCTTCATCACTATGCAGCTCTATCTTCATACATCTAACTCCCAGCCTGATTTATTGGAGGCTATGGCAGAGTCGCCAGACCTTGCATCAAACACTGAGGCGTTTTGTGCACAAAGTACAAATGCTTACATAGACGGCACGAGGAGAGATGCATCTGTACGATGGATGGATAGCACTCATTTGAATTGCAAAATATTCAGATGCGCGTTTTATGGATTTGTTTGTATACTATTTTGATTCCATCTCTGGGCAACAAAAGTCTCTGTTTCCACTGGCAACGTGCTTTAATTGAAAGAGAGTTCACACAGAAATGATGATTGATTAGTTCAATCTTAGTATCCATGCTAGAAGACTGACCTTTCTTTACCTGTTAAATATTCATGCTGTCTTGTTGCGGAGGTCCCTTCAGGATAAACCCACATCAATAAAAGATATTTAGTCTGGTATTAATGGAAAGGAGATTTTCAGGGGGCCCAGAGTCTTTAAAAATGGCTGTGATCCACAGTTAAGATGTGTATTACAGCCATCTGGTTAAGATTCAGAATCCCAGGGAGCTCGAGTCGCCCACTCGTAAAGCTCAGCGTGTCCTATCCTGTGGCCGACTATTTAAAATGCACCGTGCATGTGTGGATTTCTTCTCAGGATAACAGCAGCCCTAATGTACAATCTAAGAAGATTGTTCTGTAAGCCTTAAAAGATCATATCTGATAGAAAAGAGATGAAACCATTTCAGACAAAGCTTAACGTGAGCCCCAGAACCGGTGCACAAGGTGCATGACCAGAGGCCGGGTTATTCTCTTATCTTTGTGGCCAAAGCTCTTTGGCAAAGCACCCCTCCTGGCATTTAAAACACATGTCTGCGATAACATCATTGGTTCTTTTCTCCCTCCCTCTGGCCTCCAGAGAGAATCTCTGAGCATCTCTAAATGTCACGTTAAGTGCTTCTCTTGTCCCGCGCTGACACGAAAACGAGGCGCTCTCTGAATACAAAGAAGGCCCGAACTGGATGGCTGCCATAGCTCAAAGAGAGCGACAGTTATCTGCTCTCCTCTCTGCTGCTCGCTCCCTCATTTGTTCAAACTGTCAAAAGTAACATTTAGTCCCTAATAGGGCCACACAAAGGACGGCAAAGACTTCCGCTCGTGGTTCTACCTAAATCTGAGGTTTCCTGCACTCGTCTGGGCTGCTCGGACTGATGGCGCTAACGTCTAGTCTAAACATGCCTCCCCGTCACACACCTGGAAGCAGCCACAAGTGAACACAAAGAGGAAATTCTAATTACATTTTGCCAGTAAGAAATCAGGTGAACAATGGTGCAGCGAGGTGTGACTTCCATAGCTGCTCATATCGTTAAAAGATGCTATTTTAGCTGTTTGGAGCCGCGTGACAGAAATGAGATTTCACCCTGTTGCCATCTGTTATTAGCTTCAACGCTGCTGTTTTTGTCGTCATTCACATGCATCTGAACACGAGGTGGGAAAGAAACACACCAATTAAAAGTGTGTCGACTCCAACGCGGAGCGCAAAGACAAAGTTTCTCTGCTATGAAACTGAAATGCCTCAAAGGAATCTCGTGTTCAGGTTTCGCGGTGGTTAGCACCGTCGCCTCGCAGCAAGACACCCGGGATCTTTCTGCGTGGAGTCTCCATGTTCTCCCCGTGCAGCGTGGGTTCTCTCCGGGTTCTCCGGCTTCCTCCCACAGTCCAGAAACATGCTGAGGTTAATTGGTGATTGACTGGTTACCTGTCCAGGTGAACCTGCCTTCACCCCGAGTCAGCTGGGATAGACTCCAGCCCCCCATGACCCTGGTGAGGATTAAGCGGTGTAGAGATGATGGATGTTTGTTTGAACTCATCAGTCTGCATCCTGCATGTAACGAACTTTATTCATCTCAGACACTTTGTCTATTTTCAACGTTGCCTTGTTGAATATTAGTCTTCATGTCTGTGTATAAGTATATTCTAAGCAACAGAAAACTGACGTAAACTTCCTTGTACTCCAACTGAAATCCACTTTGCTTTAAACTTGTGGTGTGAAACTGTTCTCCCTCCCTAACAAAAAAACAAAGTTAGCAGAAGTTCAGCCCTGCTGCCAGACTGTAGCGGCGAACCATCGATGAACACGTCTGACACGAGCAGCAAACTTCTCCTCTTTGCCAGAATGTTGCTGGAAGTTTTCAGTGCTTGTAGCCAAAACTGTCTGTGCTGCAGATTACCCCCGAATTTGATGCAAATATGGCAAAAACGTTTTGCTTTTGTAGGCAAAATTACAAGACTGAACATATTTTTTCACACGAGTACAAATGGTAATGAACCATGCAGATAGTTTAGGAAGTGAGTTAATGGAAAACAAGTAGATTACAGGTGTGTAAATATGTTAAACAGATTATGATCAAGCGTGTCTGCTCTGGACAGCTGCTGAGATCACACACTGCCTGATTTGAAACCTTCGTGCTCTAAATGTGAAAAAACACCTGAACGTTCACAAATGTGAGTCCGTGTGACGACGGAGGGGAAATGTGCAGCTTCTGCTAATGCGGCGGACACAAGTAGCCCATACTGCCTCAGAATAAGTTTAGCTTTATACCCACGAGCACATTCATCACACATTACTCCCTCCGTATATATTCCATCTCCATTACCTGTTCCTGTCCAAAGAGCCCCTGCTGCGGTGGCTGATTTGCCCTTAAGAGCCCAGGCCTCCTCGCTCAGTGGGAGGAGGAGAAAAAATCAGTGCAAACCTCGTCATTTGTCTGCTATATTTAATACTTTAGTGCCGGGGTTCTTTATGACCTGAGCAGCATTCATAGGGGACAATGAAAGGAAACGGTGGGATGCTTCTCTCCCTCTCCCCTCCCCACCGCACCACTCTTTCATCTCTCCTTCCCACAAGGCTGATTCACCGCTGGTGACCCCTGCGGTTGGCTCGTTGAAAATAGACAACAAAGTGTCTGAGATGAAAACCGGTGGGCAGTGGCAGGCTAGATTGCTGCTTTGCTTCAAGTTGCTCGGGCAGCGGCGGGATCGCTCGCTGAGCCGAGCTGACACTTCCATTTGTCTGGATGGCGGTCCTGTGAAAGGCAGCGGGCTGGCACTGCCATGTACCCACATCTGCAAGGACTGACGAACACCAGAGGCCTGTCGGGTCGCTTTTTAATCGACTACGCCGCAAAATGCACCCATCCTGTAGTGTTGAGGCAGTTCTGTCTATTAGCTCATCGTTCTGCTGAAACAGGTCAGTGTTTACTAGAAGCTGAAACAGAAATATGCTTCTAGTGAAGGCGACGTTCACTGAAATAGTAAAGGCTGGCACAGGGTCCCTCCAAAGAGCCAGACAGTTAGCAATTTACTCATTAAGACTGTACTTCAGAGGTGCAAAAAACCACATTTGGTCCCTCGAAGTCTCTTGGTAAAATCCTCCTTGTGTCAGATATTTACTCAGTTATGGCCTCCAGCACATGCAGAGTTCCAGCCAGTGTAGCATCGTGTGGGTGCTCACAAGTAAGTGGAGGGTATGTGGATGCCTACACAGAGCAGGGTTCCCTGAATGTTACACGGAATACCTTTATTTATTGTCTTGTAAGATGATTTAGGCGCTTTTATTATCTCCATGTATGAATTATTTCTTCTACTTTCATTATACAACATATGTGCTCGTCAGGTTTATAGTAAATGATTAATGTGCATCAACATCTTTATTGCAAAAAAAACTTATTGATTTCATAAACCAACATATTTATATTGTTTATGTAGGGAAGAAAATGCATCCACAAAAAAAAAAAACCTTATCTTGATATTAGGACTAACTCGTGCATAGTTATGAGAAAAAGATGTTTTTAAGAAATCCACATCTTGAAATAATGAACAGTGTGGAGCAGGAATGAATGCGTCTAAACCTGCCTGAGAACAATCAGGTTTAGAAGATTTCTGTTGTGTCAAAGTAGCTCAGTGACACTACAGTAAAGGATACGTAGCAGCGTTTTGTTTTAATTTAACCAGATAAAGAACCCATTGAGACCGAAACCTCTTTCACGAGGGTAACCTGGCCGAGACAGGCAGCAGCACACGTCCACAAAATGAATATTTCGAGGTTTATTTTATAAAATGTAAACAAATATATTGTTTGATATTATCAAATCCAGTTTATTGTCACGTTGCTGTACATACACAGTAGTACAGGCAAGATGAGAGAGCGATTCTTCAGGATTATTCAAGCAGCAAGTTTTGCAGAATGCACGTCTGGGATCAGACACTAAACGTTCACTGTCGCTGTCTCCTGAAGGGGGCGCTGCATCCATGCGCGCCGCCATCACATGTCAACATCGGCCCGATATTGGCATAAAAATGTAATATCTGTCAATATCATTATCGTTTTTTTGTGGCCTATAATGAAATCCGATGAAATGACACCTGGATTTCGGCGGCATTTACCTGCGAGCAAATGATGACGACATCAAACTGTGTCGTGAAGCGTGTAAACAAGTGTGGCTGCAGTAGCAAACGTATCGGTTGATATCGGAAATTGAGAGTTGGACAATATATCGGATATTAGTAAAAAAAAGTCAGAATCATTCATCCCTAAAATACAGGCTATAGCATGAGGCTAATGTTTCAGCAAACAGTCCAACTCGCTGTATCTGTGGTGACATTCAGCTTGATCTTCACCAGAAGTTACACAAGTGGCCTCCAGCACTGTGAGCTGGTGTTGCACTGACACGAGCACGTACGCTTTCTGTGTCACTCTGAGTTTCTTTGTGTGCTTCAAACAACAGCAACTGAAATGGACCAGCTTACGGTGAAGTCAGAGCTAATGACTGTGATGCAGCTGTTACTTTTGCTGAAGTTTTCTTGACAAAGCAGAAAAGAGAGAAGACATAAATGACACATGACTGCACTGGTGCACACATTTGCTGTGGTGCTGCACAGCGGCATCATGTTCACACAAATCAATGTATTCGATCAATCGCTACCAAACAATCCAATCAATGCGCTCTGTGTCACCGTGACATGTAGTCGATGCAGTTTTATTTATATGGCGCCACTTCACATGCGTTATCTCGTAGCACGTCACGTAGCGAGGTGAAGATCTCGTGTAGACCTCCAGCAGAACCAGGCTCAGGGAGGCCGGCCGTCTACCTCACCTGGTTAGGGTAGGAGGTAAAGAACAGGATAGCAGAGAGAAAACAGGCAAAACAATGCACAAGACACCGGGGAGGCTGGAGAGTTCAGAGGAGACGTGTAGCTCTGCAGCCAGAGACCAAACGCAGGAAGTGCATGTGAAGCTGGATTCAGTGCAGAACTATGAATCACATTACATTCATTCATACGAGTTAAGATTTGTAATATCCGACCTGACATTTCTAAAAAAACAAAACAACAAGCGACTAATGGTGATGTTAAGGCCTCATTTCTCGTACTTTTGTGGGAGCTAGCACACTTTCACAGCACATTCAGAAACTTCCATCCAGACCTTCGTGCACAACGTATTACTTCCTGGTGCCATTAATCTCAGCTGGACAACTCTGAGTCACTTTTGTTTTCAATGTGGAGCAGCAATTTCATGTCCCAGTTTTCACTCAGGTGCTAAAGATAGAACGCTAAATAATTGTCCTTTTAGCATGTTTTTCATCCCGTCGTACGCACGGGAAAGAGCGAATGTGCTTTAGCTTGAGCAGTTTATATCTGAAGCATGTTTTTCTCTTTGAGGACGGCGGTTCTTTGGATTCGAGTAACCTCTCCCGTTAAGCCGCTTCTCCTTAAACTGTTTTGAGAGACAAACGTCGGTGCGTTTGAAAGCATTTGATTTGTGAATCACATGCGCTCACACGCAGTAAAAAGCCAGCTGCAAAGGTCTCCTCCTATCATCCGATTATCCAGAATATCTCAAGATGCTTATCTGAGAGCCGGGGATACAGTAGGCAGCACTGTAAACCGTGTTTGAGTATGCAGAGTGGTCGGAATCCATCTGGTCCTCTGCAGGGGAAGATAAGAAGCTCCTTCATGAATAAAGATGTTTGGGCATCTTCTCCTCTTCTGTGTTCAATGTGTACTTGTTACAGCAGTCATTATTTATAGTCCCACTAAGGCCTGCAGTGGTGAGAGTGGGTCTCCTGGGGATTGGGAAGTGGAGCCACTGCTACCTATAGTGGGAAAGATATACCACCTCACCCCCGCTGAGAACTTCGTGCAGGAAATGAACTCATAAATCAAGCAGTAAATTGAGTGTAGGGCTGTGCTTACTCATCTCAGAGGTCCGCTCCTCTTCCTCCACACACTCCTGCTCCTTTTTACTGCATGACTAATGCAACGCCACAACTTCTCTGCCCGTGTCTCTCGCTCTTTATCGAAAAGTGTGGATTTTTATTTTCAAGTAAACATCATAACTCTGGCCTGGAGGCTACAGTCGAGCGCAGGAACATCTAGAAACGGATGCATGGAAAAGTTAGTCCGGAAGCAGGCATCAGCATCTTGTCCTACAGCTGAACTTCTCCGCCTCATTGTGATGCGGCTGGTGAGAGCTGCCTGTCTTTACCCGGACAAAGCCGGGGAGGAGAGTCTCCCCTGCTCGCCTCAGGCTATCCTGACAGTCACAGGCCCTGTCCGGAGGAATTAAAATCTCTATTTATCAGGACTCGACTGAAGCTGTCTGGGGACTGGCCGGGGAAATGGCACACAGTCGGCCTCCTCCAGCAGTGGGACTCTGATGGGGAGTTCAGCGCTGGGATGTGCCCGTGCAGCTTGTTTCTTGACAGCATGTGAGATACACAAAGAAAAAAAAGAAGTGCCCTCATCCCAACTTCGCACTTTGTTTCACTTTAAGTGCTGCGCCGACACCAGCGCCGTCCTGAATGTGAATCATTCTTTAATGTCATGCGTAAAAAGGGAGCTGATCCTTGAAGCGCTGGATCCTCCCCGCTGAGCTCTTCCCCCCCATTAAGGCTCAGGGGCTGTGTCGCCTCCTGCAGCTGCTCTCCATCACCGCAGCAGTGGGCAGCATCACTCCTCCACACCTGCAGGAGCTCACACCGGATCTCTGCTGACCTCTGTCGGCGGTGTGCATGTTAGCGTGGCTGTTGGTGCCATATGTGTAATTATAACTGCAGTTTTTCTATTATTTGGATGTTTGAGCTTCATTGGAGAAAGAAGGGACGAAGGAAAGGAAGGATAAAATATGCAAAGGGAGGGAGGAAGGAGATGATGGAAGGAAAGAAAGAGAGGGAAGGACACAGGAAAAGGAAAAGAAATAGGAGAAAGGAAGGAAAAAACAAAGACAAAAGGAATAAGGGACTAATGAGTGAAAGAAAAGTAAATAGATGGAACAAAGGAAAAATGTGGGCTTTAAGTGTTTGTGTGTATTTGTTTTGTAATATTTCAGATCATTTGATGCTGTTTTATCTGATTTTGAATTTAAAAATTGTGCAACTGGACAGATATATATTTTTTCCATCATAAATTCATAATTTAAACTTTTTTTTCATGTGAGCTGATTTGTTGTTTTTTTTTTCTGTAGTTTCTGATGCAGTCATGGATCCACAAGATGGACGTTGACCATTTAACGTCGTCTTAAACAGATCGTAGGAAGAAATGAAAGAAAAAGGGGAAGGACAAAGGAGAGAAGGAAGGAAAGAAAGGATGGAGTATGGAACAGAGGGGATGAAGGTAAGAAAGACGGAAGAAAAAAGACAGTTTTGATTGTTTAAATAATAATTTAGGATAAAATTATTCTACATTCACAATAAATAACAACCAATCATTGAACTCCACGTGAGACAGAAAGTAAATAAAATTCCTATATCTAAAAAAAGAGATTTCCAGGCCCTTTAAGGGGGGGAAAAATTTTTTTTTTTTCATAATCCAAAACCTTTTTAAAAGAACACAAATCCTCCATTTAACATAACTAGACTCTTAGACGGTAATAAAGAATCATAGAGAACAAAGGGTCCTTTATTATTATTATTATTATTAT
>NW_007577844.1:66899-134995 GCF_000690725.1 Stegastes partitus | reverse complement strand
TTATTCTATTTATTTTTTTTTGCATTTTTACTTGGATAATTCCAGCTTGTTTGGCCAAACAGGTCTCCGGTGTGACCGTGTGTTCCTGTGTGAAGGTGACCAGCAGGTGGCGCTCCTCCCCGGCGGCTCTCCTCCTCATGTGTCCGTTAACTGCTCCAACCCTCCTGCAGCTTCTCGTGTCGCTGCTCTGGCCGCTTCTCTGCTCTTCCTCCTGCGTTTTTAAAAAACGTTTGGCTGCGTTTCCTCCGGTTGAAGCGCTGCATCCCCCCTCACCCCCTCCTCACCCCCTCACCCCTGTTTTCAGACTCCCCCGTTTAAACCTCCCTCCCCCCTCAACGCACTGCGTCACGTTCAGCGTAATAACACAGGAAGTGAGAAGCTGAGCTTCTAAAGTAAAATTCCGAGAGACGAAATTATCACAGCTTTAAAATGACTTTGCAGAATGTGTTTGTGTGTAGCTACAGCTTTTATTATTGTAAAACTAAATGTAAAATCCTGAAAGGGTCACGAGGGAAGATCTGCTTCTTACCCCATATCATTTTGATTTTTATTGCACATTTCTGTAAATACCAGCATTATAGTCATCTTATTGCTGTTTTGTCGACCAGCAAACTTTGCACAACAATTGCATGCTGTGTTGTACACTGTTTCTTATCATATATAGCAAATGCTTTTCGAAAATAACCCCACAACGGCTTATTTTGTTCTGTCAGAGTATTACGTCAACAAACCTCAAAACCACTTATTTTGATTTCCTCCTGCAATTAAACTGATTGATTTAAAGATGAATTAAGGTTACTGTCATGCTAAAAAAGACCCTAAGTGAAAACTGACAAAATGTTGTTGTGACTCTATCGTAGTAATTAATTTTATAAACAGGAGAAACCATTTGAAAAAACAACAAAAACAGTGTATGGAGACAGCAAATAAAATGTATGGCTCCATATATTTAAAATGTCAGCTGGAAAAGAAAATAATCACTGCAAAGAAACAAGGAAATAAAGGAAAAGGAAAGAACAACAACAACAAAAAACTTGCCAGGATGTTACAATGGTGGTTCCTGACAAAAACATTCAAGCGATAATGTTTTATTTTGTAGGGTCGTACCGGATGTTGCGTCCATATCAGCGTTAGCTTCACGAGCCTTTCCCTCCGTTCTCCAGCGGGGACTGAGGAATGTGGAGCCCAGCAGCTACGTCACCCCCTTCCATCGCCCGGGGTGTCGTCGAGAGCGAACTTTTTCTGAGGCTATGAATTAACAACACGACACATACAGTAAGTGCTTTTAGTGGAGTGATTTAATGCTAAACTAAATATTTAACTTCTACAATTGTTGGTGATGCATTATTAGGTTGTTTTAAAGTTTTGTCCAACCGCTCGCTCACAAACGTCCGTTAGCTCGTCCAGGTTCACGGCAGAAGCTAGCGGCCGGACTTCTCTGGAAAGCTGCTGTTTGTGAGCTGTTTGGTGCTTAAACGTAGCCTCCAGAAACACTTCTCAAGTGCAGCTCGGACAAGTTCGAGCTTGTCTGCCATTGTTTAGGCTGAGGGCAGGCAGGAGGGTTAAAAAAAAAAACAAAAACCTGCCCCGACATGAAGTAACAGTCTGGGATTAGCGGTGCGGGCTGTTAGCAGGGAACCATTTTGGGGCTTCAGGTGAGTTCGGCTGCTTCTTCTCCGTTCTCAGGACTGAAGCGAGGGCAGGTTTCCATCCGTACTAGGCTGTGGGATGCGTTCAGCCCGTCCCCCTCGCTCTGCGGGGACGCATTGACTGATCGCCCGCCGTGTTTTCTCAACACTTGTGTCCCCAGGGACGCCCGTCTCTGTCTCCATGGTAACGTGGCGGACGCCCAGCGTCTGAGCTGCCTGCGAGGGGGCGGAACCGGAGAGACACGACGGAGCTCCGACCTCCGACTGATAGAAGGCAAGATCAGTGGAAGATGGTAAGGAGAGCACGGCTGCCTGAGGACAGCAGCAGCAGCAGCATCAGAGGTAGATGGAGGTCTGCTGTGGGGGAATCTGCTGTTTTCATCACCAGAGCAGATGCTGCCGGCTGTCTGTGTTCATTTCACCCTTTTCCTGTGTGCAGGGCATCTGATGCTAATGTGAATTGATCAGCTTTGCTTCGTGTGTGTCTTTGTTTCAGCCATTTCACGACGGCGTGTACTACCCCTACACCAGTGACACCCGCTCGTCAGCAGGGATCCCCTCCCTCCTCAACTCCCCGCTCAGCCAGCAGCAGTCTGCCAACGCTGCATCAGGTATGACTCCATCCAGTGGAGCCTCCGCCGTTCTCCCGTTCAAGTTCCGTCCGCGCAGAGAGAGCGTGGACTGGCGGCGGATCAACGCCGTGGACATTGACTTGGTGGTGAGCCAGCTGGACGTGGACGCCCTCCAGGAGCACATCAGCACGGTGACCTTCTGCAGCCTGGACGGGGAGCGGTGCCAGCGGTGCCAGAGCCCCGTGGACCCGGCTCTGGTGAAGCTCCTGCAGCTGGCTCAGCTCACGGTGGAGTGGCTCCTCCACTGCCAGGAGTTCCTCAGCCTCAACCTGCGTGCGGCGGAGGAGAGGCTGTCGGCGGCCAGCAGGGAGCGGGAGCAGCTGCTGGCTCAGCAGAAGAAGCAGGAGGAGAAGACGAAGGCGCTGACCACCGAGCTCAAGCAGCGGAAGAAGGTTATTCGCACTCAGCAGTCGCTGCTCGCGCCACGAATCATCAGCAGCCAGAAGGTACTGCTGACAGGCTAAATGCTCGCTCCCTGGGGGGTATTGCTAACCATTTGCATTTCACATACGTATGGCAAGCAGGCAGCTAGCTCCATCCCCCCACCCCCTCGGTCCTCCTCCAGGCCCCTCACTGTCATTGTTCCCAAGGTCTATTCACAGCTTCAGCTTTGTGTGGTTCACATCAGGGTTCGGAGGGAGACTGGGAAGGTTTTTATCAGAGCCTGACGAAATGTTTGCAGTTGTCCTGGACTGTAGAAACTACCGTGGCTGAGCTGTTGTGCTGTCGTTATAATAAGCCTCGTCTCCAGGCTGGAAGAAAAGGATTTAGAGCTGCCGAGCAGATGGTGTCATTTTGTGGCAATTAGTTTTTTTTTTTTAAATCCACTTACAAAAAGGGTGCAAGAGCAATAATCAGCATGAGCGGCTGAACCCCTCCTCCCCCTCCCCCTCATGTGAGCAGTGTGTTGTCGTTTGTGTACATGACAATCTGCTGCTTTGTCTAAATGCTTTCTAGTCACCTGTGGAGACGAGTCCTGTCAGATCTGTTTGTCTGTCTCTGCTGGGTAACGCAGCTCGTTCACCATCAGGTTATTTATAGCACGAATCAAAAATCTCCAAGTGTTCGGCTGCTGCTGACCTGGCCACGCGGTTGCCAAGGCAACAGATATAGTGTGTCATGACAGCGTGTGGTTGCTAGGTGTGCGCAAGGAGCTCAGCTAACCGGGCGAGTTCAATAATTAATAGAAATGCCATGTGTTCGTGTCCTTCGAGGACCTTTGGCGTTTGTTGTGGGAGCTGTTCACATTTCTACCACACAAGGCTCTTTATGAGACTAATTTAATTTTGCTTCCAATTTTCACAGTTATTTCAAGCTAGTAAAGCAATCGCAGCGCTCACAGACGGTCCCATTGTAGCGCTGCCATACCTCTCCGTGTCATGAATGTTTGTTGTCATACGGTGCAACTAGATATCAGCAGCAGCAGGTTTAATGTGGGATGAAGTCACAGACACACGGAGTGGTCGTGTTAAATGCAGCGTGTGATGTGTGGAGCACAGGCAGCATCTCTTCTGTTCGTTAGGTGTCAGTGAGCTGGAGTGTGGCGACGCCTGCAGCAGGGAGCACATCAGCATCACTCACGCTATCTGTCTGTGGAAACACATGTCTGGAAGCTGCTGTTTGGAGTGAAATGAACTTCTGTCTGTTGACCTGAGCTGTGTCCGGAACCGCTGCCTGCTTCGTTCATTCACTGACTTGGAAATATTTTCATAACTGATTGGCCATTTAATCCTCTGAATCGTCTTTCAAAGGTAAAGGGGGAAAAAACAACACTGTTTACGCCTGAAAGAAAAAGATTCTGCACTCTTCAGAGCAACTGAGACGCCATGACTGGTTTATCTGGAAGTGAATTCAGCTAAACTGCAGGCAGCGATTACACAGAGCAGATAGAAGACAGCAAGAGAGATTTAGAGGAAAATGAAACATGCTGGAGCAATAAAATAAATGCAGCAGACACAGTATATAGAGCAGCAAGTTGTTTTGAAGATGCATTCAGCGTGGTGAAATGTCGATGTGCAGAGTCGTGAGAAAATATGGTTTGTAGATGTTGTAAGAATCTAAGTGGGCCTGATTTGCAGCATGTGGAATGACAACACTGGAGAACTACAGGGGATGTTTTTCAAGTGTTGCTAACACCTGTGAGCACTTTGAAAAATGCTGATTTCAGTGTTTTGCAGTTTTGTTTTTTAAACATCAGTTAAACTGGTCATGCTGTTTCCTCTGTGCTTTGTGATTTGAGCTGTTAGTTGGATAAATTGAAAACATCACCTTGGGTTTGTAGACAAACATTTGTCATTGTTTCCTGATGTTTTACAGACCTAAATATGAACAATCAAGAAAAATAACTTGGCGATTAATTATTTACAGCCCTGCTGGGTGGTCAGCAGTGTGACTACTGAGAGCTCAGACTACATGTAAACAAGTAGAACGAACGTTTTAGACCAATGTTTTGATGAAACTGTCTTTTCTTTGTCTTCCTCTTAGTGTCCACATTGTGATAAAACCTTCCTCAATTCCTCGTTTCTCCAGAATCACATGCAGCGGCGGCATCCTGACGAGTACGAGATCCGTAAGTCAGTCAGACGTAAAGGCTGTTTCAAAGTTTATCAGAGGGACATGGAGGGACAGGGGGTGTGATACATGATGGTAGACGGAGGACCAAGCATGTGAAAGTTCCTCACATTGTTTTTCTTTCTTGCTCTATGTCCTTCCAGAGCTGCGGTCTGACAGTGACAAGAAATCTCAAATCGATAGTCTCAAACTGGAGATCAGCAGTCTGAAGGAGCAGATCGTTCAGCAGCAGCAGACCTTAGCAGCTAAAGTAGCTCAGGTAGGACGACAAAGCAAGTTCGGATCAGTCTGAGTGTCTTTGAGTTCTGATGTAGGTGGTTATTGACTGACTTACGTCAAGTTTATAGAGCTAATAGCACACACAATGTCGTCTCTCAGGTTGTTAAAGGTTTTGTTTTGCCCCCTAGGAGGCCACATTGTCGTATAAAAACACGGTTTCTTCAAGCTCTGGTGTTGTTATGAAGGCAAAGCCAACCTACTGATCTGATCTTGTTGTTACTTACCACCTTACTGTAAATGCCAGACAAAGACTTCAGGCTGACTCATGAATCTCTGTTGGTAATATGACTGCGCTATGCTGAGTGCAGTTGCAGATGAGAGATTAAACAAACTTAACAACTCCAGTTATTTTTGGTTTTGCTGTCACTGTGATTCCAGGAAAAAGAGCAGCAGTCCATGCACAAAGACCTGCTGAGAGAGCTGGATCGCTTTAAGGCTGAGGAGATGGCACGCATGGACAGGAAGATAGAAGACAGCCGGGACGGCATGCGCAAGGAAATGGAGTTTCTTTACAACCGAAATATTCAGGCTCTTAACGTAAGAAAAGGATCTTTGGATCTTTTCTTCTTCTCAATAGCTTTTATTAATAATACATTCATTTGATCTCCAGCATGTTTTTCATTCACGCCTCTTTAACTTCTTCCACATGTGTTTTCATTCGTAGGAAGTGAATCAGAACCAGACAGCCAAGCACGAAAAGTCCGTCAGTCCTGTGCAGTCGCAGCCGGAGAGAGATCTGGACATCTACAAAGAGATGCAGATACAAGCCATCCAGAAGCTAGAACACCAAATTAAGAAACAGGCAAGTACTGAAGGGAGCTACTGTGTAAAACCTAATGTGATATTTAATGCAGCCTAACATCCTTAAAACATTCTCTCTTAGGATAAAAAGTGGGAATCCAGACTGCAAGAAATTAATGCTCAGCACGAGTCTGAAAAGAATCAGGTACGCTTTAGTGTTTATCATAGCTGTCGTGTCATTAAAGCATCGCTAAGTGCAGGATTGAATGAGCTTTAGATAAAATGAACCAATTAGAAAATTCATCCTCTTCCTATTTCCGCCAGTGGCTGAACGAGGTGAGCAGAATGCAGTCGTCCTTGTCGGAGCACCAGGAGCGCAGCCAGAGGCTGCAGCAGGAGATGGGGAGGAGGCTGCAGGAGAAGGAGCAAACCATCAAGGCTCAGAGGGAGCAGGTTAGTGCTCAGCCCCACTCACAGTAATCACCAGCCAGAGCCATTATGTCAGGACGGGAAGTGAAGCCGAGGGCCGGCTCTTGTTCAGGATATCCTGTATTTGCTGCGGTAACGCTTGATGATACTGTACTTCTGGCAGAAACCATAGTGCACAGGAAGCTACTAATGCTTTTCCTGAAGTAGCTCCACATTTAAGATAAGGAGCTGTGACGGGGTTTTGGGTTTCTGCGTTTTAAGTTTCAAAGGAGAAGCTAGTTTAATGGAGACTTAAAGACTTTTGTTTTTTTCTGTAGGCATGCACATGAGATGTAATAAGTGGTGTTTTATTATTTCACAGATAAAGACAATTTCCACGCAGCCACCACCCAAAGTCGTGGAGTTACCAGGTACGCATTGCTTTTCTTATGGCTCACCCTGTGGCTCACTATACAGAGCTGCGACTGATGTGCAGCACGTACGTTCTCTGTTACTTTATCAGTGAAGAAAACCACTTTTATGATCCTAATGCACACATCCTACTCTCTGTTTTCCAGTCATTGTCAGTTCACCAGCACCGGAGCACAAACAAAAGAGAGTTGTACTCGGTAAGTCATTACACAGAAGCCAGCGGCCACCAGAGAATCAGAATATAAAACATGATCACTCCTACAGAGGCTGAGCATGTGCATGAAGGATTTACCTGATGCTGTGTCTGACAGAACACTCCTAAGAAAGCTTTGCTGTCCCCACATTCTTGTTCCCCTCCCTTTTATCGCCTGTTCTATCTGACTCCCAATGACCGTTGACCTCATGTGCTGTCCAATTAGAGGAGCCAGTCTCTGCTCTTAAGCTGGATCCTATACAGGAGCTGTCAGAAGAGGAGAAAGGTAAAAGAGACGCTCAAAGTGAAAGAGCCGGTCGACTGCATGCTGCTGCATGGATGCATCAGTCTGTTCTCAGCTGCCTTTCTTTGAGTGTCAGGACTGAGATCATCTTAGTCTGTACTCGCATGAAGTGCGTTAAGATGACCTTAGTGTGAGGAAGCTTTTTGGAAAGCCAGCTCATGGCCTGTGATCTAGTCTGTGATGCCGTGTCAGCACTGCTGATCATCATCATGTCCATCTGTCACCGTGTTGCCTCGATTGTGGCAAAGAAACTAGATGTTCTCCTCTTCTGCCTGCTCGACCATGGTCACATCCATCTACCTGACTGAGTCTGTGACGTAGAGCTTGCTGTGGAAATTGGCAAATGCATGCTCTTTTTTTGTTTTGTTTTTGGCTTCTCCTGCCTTCAGCTGCATCCTGATTGTCTACCAGGTTGACTGAGTGAGATGTGTTTTACAGACTCCAGCAGCATCTCTGAGCGGAGGCCAGTGGAAAAGAAGCCCGAGCCTGCACCAGAGAAGAAACCGAGGGTGAACAGCAGCGCTCTGAAAAGGAACCCCAACATTAAGAGAGAGATGCGACCAGAGCTGGAGCAGGCTGTCGTTCAGAGGCTGAAGAACCTGGGCATCAAGCCTGTATGTTGTACTTGTACATACTAGGTCAACATTTTATTGTGATTGTGATATTGTGATTGATTCTACTCCCTCTCACTCATCTCAGGATCAGAGTGGTCTAAAGAGCAAGGAGCTCACTTCCATCCTGGCCAAGCTGCATTCAGACCGGGAGAGCATTTCAAAGAATATGCCCGACTACTGGCTCCATCGGGAGGAGATGGCCAGCGCTGTGGAGCAGAAGTTGGGAGGTCAGAGGAGAGGCAGCGATCCTGCTCCACAGTCACAGGCCAGATCCAGGCACCCTGTTCAAGGTACTTCCCACGACTGAGTCATCACAAAGCCCCTTAGCACATTAGGTCATCTTTTTAAACTCTTAATCTGCCCACAGACCAGTGGTCAACTCTGCTGTAATAATACCAGCTAGCTTCCTGTGAGCCATGCTGCATTTGTAACCTGCCTTCTCTGGTTTCATGTGTGTAGTGGTGCAGATTCGGCCTCGATCCAGCAGCCTGCCTTCCAGAGGGAGCCAGGCGACATCCGGATCTGCCGTCAAACAGCCCAAAACCCCCCAGCCGGCACCAAGAACTAAGACCACCGCCCAACCGAAAACGTCCACGCCCAACGCTAAGACCGCCTTGAAGATCCTCTCAAGCAAGTATGGCAAAATTCACCGCTTGGCCTTTGTGTGAAACAGTTCCTCCACAAATGTCCACTTGTTATAAATATGTGTGCTGGATAATGAATTACCCTGAGCAAGAACAGAGTGAATCAAATCGCAGCACACGGGGTACACAGCAGCTTGAAATAAACGGGAATCATCCTTTAAGATTTTCTGTAGCTTTAAGAAAAAGTAAAAGCCGTCATGTTTGTGTGATTTCTAAGGACCCCTCCCTTCAGCTCAGACGAGGACTCTGAAGAACAGGACACAGACTCGGAGGAGGAACAGCCCGTGAAACCCCAGAGGGGCAAATCCCCACAGCCCAGACTCAACCAGGCGACTCCAGTCCAAATCAGAGCAAGCAAAGCCAGCCCAGTGCTGAGCAGGCAGGCTGCAGTCAGGCAGTCCTCCACCTCCACCCACCAGCAGTCCCGGGCGTCAGTGGGCGGCGTGACCAAGACGGCGGTCACAAAGATGGAGAGCGACGACGAGGGGGACGGATGGTCAGAAGTCAGCGAGCTGCAGGAGATTGATCCCAGACAGCTGCAGAACTACAAAGACCAGAACGGAAATGTGGACAAGAGAAACCACAGCAAAGGTCAGTCGGTCGTGGTCACAGCTGCTCGCTCACAGGATGTAATAAAACAGCTTGTCTCTATTCAGTCATGCTTGGTTTTATTTAAAACTGGTGAAAGATTAAATTAGTTTTGTTTAGAAATGAGAGAAATGAATTTACCTGCAATCATTGGACTTGAGCTTTTTGATGGATTTTGTGAGTCCAGTTATGTCAGGTCCCAGGATCTTTAAAAAGTCTTTAAGGGCAGCTTTCAGGTTGGTGACCCTCCTCACTTAATGTGTAGGAAACTGTCTATACACTGCAATGACATCTGTTGTAACAGAGTTTTAAGCTTTACCCAAAAAACATGACGTCAGTAAAGAAAGAGCAGCCAAGCTCGGTCCAGTCTAACAGTAATAAACATGGATCCGAGTTGTAGTTTTAGCACTGAAGAGGTTTAAAGTGTATATTTATACACATATGATGGACCTGTGTACAGGTTACAAAAGCTTTATAATTAAGGCCCTGCTGGATGTCCTAGAGACCTGGGGCCTCATTTAAGTTCAATTGCTTGTTAGTTTGTGCTGTTGGTACACTTTGCTAGTTTTCCTCTCATGGTATCTTATGAAGGCAGTGTTGCCCGCTCTAAACATGAAGGAGCAGAACATCATGACAGCACGTGCTGCTTGAAAAATAAGCTGCTGAATACGTTAAGAGATCGACACTGTTCATGCTGAAGTGGCAACGTGAGCTCTCAGTGTTTTCTGGAAAGATTTCTAGGATTTAAACCAGAAGAATGTTTGGACTTTATTCCTCCCAGCTGTCAGTTTGGTCATTGATGTGCCACGCTAACGTATTTTAAATGATCTGTTTCCTGTAGAGAACAAGATCAATGACATCGCCAGAAGAGTGGAGAAGCAGTTTGCAGACAGAGTGGTCAAGAAACCAGCAGGGGGCGTGAGCATCTTACCAGAGAGGAACGACGAGATCCAGGAACTCACGGTAAAAGGACGGAGCTCTGTTTGCATCAGTTGGTTGTTGCTCCATAGTGAAGTTAGCATTATTAGCTACTTTGATAAACGACAAACCTGAGGATTGATAATCTGATTTCTGTATGTGCTGGCAGTACACAGATCTGGAGGAGAGCAGCGAGTGGATGGTTTCCTCATTAGAGGAAAGACAAGAAGCGTCTAAACCGGCACAGAGCTCCAGCCTGCTGAGGAAGAGCCTGGACTCGCCCAGCACCAGCGTCTGGGGAACCTCCACAGGAAAGGCTCCCAAATCAGGTCAGTGCCACACCTGCTCACATGCATTTTTAATTCTCTTTTACGACCTTCATGTCAGGACGTGTCGACCTTCTGGGTATAAAGACGAGATGATGATAGTCTCCTATATTTAGACCTGTCCTGTCTGGACCGCAGTGACATAAACCCGGTTGTCTTCTGTTGTCAGGTCTGACTGAAGCTGGAACCGGGAGCACCCTGAAGAGCAGCCTGTGCTCCCTCAGCGACATCAGCGACTCCGAGGACATTAGCAATAAGCACAGCACACACTACAGGTGATGCAGCACAGACACTGACCTCAGCCGATGCCAAACAGCCATATTTTATACCGACTTGTTTTGTGAGAGCTGTCATACGAAGAAAAGCAATACTTAAAGTAGGTTAGTGTGCTCAGGAGGCAGGTTTCCATATGAAGACCATCTAATGAGTTTGTTAGAGATAAACGAGTTCTTTTCAGTCTCACCTTGCGCCTTGTGCCAACTCTTTGCTTGCCTTAGACCTCCTCAGTGTTCCTCTTTGATAGATTTAGTTTTTTACTGCTCACTGATATTTAACCGACTCTCCACATGAGGTACTGTTGATGCTACTGTGTGTAGTCTGTGAAAAACTTTGTACATCAAATTTTATATCAGAGCAACGAGATGTGACTTTGTATAGACAATATTTATACACGCAATAAAAGATTTCTTTGTAGAAATTACACATGAAAGAGCTAATTTATTCCCAATCTGAAGTCTGTGCATGTTTCTAATCTTCACTAAGTAGTAGTAGTAAAAGAAAACAAACCAATGCTTCAACATGAATGTTTTTCCATGACTGTTTTCATATTTTTGGGGTGAACAATGAACTTTGTCTGAAAAGTGTAATA
Organism: Stegastes partitus; assembly: GCF_000690725.1. Taxonomy (NCBI): domain Eukaryota; kingdom Metazoa; phylum Chordata; class Actinopteri; family Pomacentridae; genus Stegastes; species Stegastes partitus. The sequence continues at coordinate 123,828 of NW_007577844.1, read as the reverse complement.
TGTTTAATCAAACCGTGGCTAACTCGGCTATGAACGTGACTTGTTGGGAGCAGCAGCTGCTTCCTGTCCTGAACATGTCTGACTGTAGAGATCAAGCTGTCGGCGCTCTCTTCCATCGAGATGAACGGTTTCTATTTTAAACGTTTGTATCCACAGGTTGAACTGAATTTATCAGAGCTGCTGGATAATCTTCCATCTCTCACAGACGTTTGCTTTTTCCTACAGTGAGACTAAAGGCAGAGTCTGTGATTCTGGGATTTAACTCGTTAGCATGTTTGGATACAGATGCCGGACTCAGCATCTGTCTCGCTCTACATTCCTTCTGATCCAAACAGAGTGTTGGTCCAGTCCAGGTACAACACTCTGCCAGTTTAGTGAACAAAAAGCACAACTGCCATAGAATCACTGCAGGTTTAAACGGTATCAGCTGGACGTATTTATAGCACCACAGACTGAACCGCAGCAGCACCAACCAGCCACAGCCTCAGCATCGCAGCCGGCAGAGCAGCTGGATCGCCTTTAACATGGTAACGAGCAGTAAATGCATCTGCAGAGCGTTCCCCTAAGCTGGCAGTGTGTCGTAACTGGACTGAGAATCTAAAGCGTATCATGAGGGACACATAATGAAAGCTGTGACCCAATGTCTTATTATTAACCGATGCATCATTTTTATTCACACATTTTCCACTGTTCCCTTCATCAGGGTGGTGCCACCAGAGCTCCGACGTATACGATCTCTTATATTTTATTTGATAGTTTGGGTTTTCAGTGACATCTTGTGGTACCTCAGAGGAAATACAGGACAATGTGTTGAAGCCACAGAAGAAAAACACAAAAAGTTCCTTGGAAAACTGAACCAGTTTACTTTTTTTTTTAACTGAATACACAAGAAATCATCAAAATCATTTTACAGAAGTACAAACTAATTAATCATACATGTTAAAAGATGCAGTACAGAATATATTATATATTACTTTGAATATTTTGTTTTGAATTAATGTTAATCCAGTTTATATTGTTGAAAGTTATAACAACACCCTGATGAAGATACCTGGAAACGTCTAATGAGCCTCATGTTACCCAACACATCTGTAAACAAGTATTAAGTGTTCACTTATTCTAATAGAGTTCATGTGTTCACTTTATACTAAACCTCACTGCTTCCAAAGAACAAAACATACAGACAAGAAGCAAAGAGTCAATAGTCAGTGGATGCTTCCTGATAAGACAAAAAACTGTGTAAATACAAAATCTCACAAAATTCAAACAACACAAATCTTGTTTTGCATTTAGGAGCCAAATCTTGAACAGAATTCACAAAAGAGAGTTTCCAGAAGTTCACTTATTTGCTTTCTTGCAGCAAGTTAAAAAGAGGGTACAACTCTCATAACTCACCATCAACTCAACATTAAGAGCTAGCTAGTTAGCTTAGCATTAGGACTAGAAACAAGGGGAAAACGGCTACCAAACAAAAGCCACCTGACAGCCAATTTAGCTTCCAGTGTTTATGCTAAGCTAAGTTACTCAGATCCATATTGACATGAGAGTGGTGCCCATCTTCTCATTTCCTTTTCAGCAAGAATTCACGTGTTCCCTAAAATGTCAAACTCTGAGTTCCCTCCAGCTCAGACGAAGCTGTCCCTGCTGAAGGTTCTTCCGGTTCTTCCGGTTCTCGTCGTCGCTCTGGTTGCTCGGCTCCTCCTGCCTTCGTAGAACAGAGGCGGCACCAGAGTGACTCTGGAGGCCGAGGCCGGCATCATGTAGGTCCGTTTGGTTCGGGCGGTGGCGTAGGAGACCGGCCTGCGTGGCCTGTCTGGGGAACTGGTGGGGTTGAAAATACACAGTGAACTTCCTGTACTACTCCAGCAGTTCGACTGTACGGTGTTTTAAGAGGAGGCTTTCTGCTCACCTTGATGGGAGACCTTCTTTTCCAGCGAAGGAGCTCAGCACCGTCCCTCCTGAGATGAGCAGCAGGGAGCCTCCCCAGCCAATGAAAACAGCAGCTCCCAGTTCAAATCTGAGCAGCACAGGTGGAGGTACATCTGTCATCCTGCACTTTTTATGCCTCATTAAAAAAAAAAAACAAACACTTACTTCTGTGCCCTGAAATTTGGATCCACGAACTCGGTGATGACTCTGTTGGCCCACCACGAGTAGGTGATCATGCCACAGAATCCTAGCAGAGAAGAGCCCACACTGTAAGCACCTGCTGCATGTTTACCATCTGATTTAACTGCATGACAAACTGTTTTTACCTGACACCAGGTAGGTTATGCCGCCAGCAAACGTCACCCTGGCGTTGGCGATCTCCGAGCCGCCTATTTTGGTGCACTTCATCCCGATGAGCGTCAGGACGCCTCCGAAGAAGCCGGTGATGACGGCGCAGACGGCCAGCGCTCTGCAGGCGTGCAGGAACACTGCAAGGAAACAGGTGCAGCTGGAATACAGCAAACACTAAACGCACAAGAGGGACTGTGTGGAAATTATAGTGGTGAGATAAAGCGCAGGGGTTTAGATCACATGTTTGTTGTCAAGCCGTTATTGGTGGTGGATATTTAGTGTTGTTTGTGGCACATTTACATTTAGATGTTAACCCAAAGTGTCAGCAGAGAAATAAGATTAACTTTACAGATTCACCTTATAGGTTAAAATGACCCGACTAATCTAAATGTTAAGGTTAAGACTGTAGAATATTCTGTCTAATGTCAGTTTACAAGACTAATCAAATAAATAAGGTCAAGACAGTCCAATAAGAATTCTTCAAACATACCCAATTAACTTAAATATTAATGTTGAAATCCATTATTTGTTGTAGACGTACATTTACCTGACAGATTTAAATAATTAGTATGATTATTTTCTATTATCTCTATACACTATACACATTTTAGTATCGAGTCACACGGCTGCTTGTGTCAGAGACGTTTCCATCATCAGACTCTACAAATATTCATTATTCTGATTTTTCTGACTTAAATATTAAAGTTAAGACCCTATAATATTATATATGATACGAATTTAGCTGAATAATGACCTATTAATGTAAAAAATCTACAGATGAGTGAGTAAATTAGTGACACAACTGCTGCTTGTTCTGCTTCACACATTCTGTCGCTAGCTAAAAACACTGTGGCTGGAATATATCACCACTATGTAGTTTTTTTTTTCCAAGTTTGGGAAGAACTCTTGGGAGGATGTTGGTTTTTATACAGTTCTTTTTACACACTGCTTCCCATCGCAATTATTTGTTTACGGCCCCTAAATCTGATCAGCATCCCAGCACAGCAGTGAATTTTTAAAAGAGAAAATAGAGGAACTGTAGCTCTCAGAGGATCCTACCCGGCAGGGCCAGCAAGGAGGGGTAGTCCTTGCAGTCGGACACCCCCGTGGTGTCAGAGATGCAGTCCTTCCACAGGTTGGAGTAGTAGTTGGAGGTGGTCAGCACGATGCTTCCCACCTCGGAGAAGGTCCAGTACTCCGTGGGGAGAGTGGAGCACACCAGGATCCAGCCGCACAGGCAGGACACGAAGCAGCCGATCTCCATGTACATCACCACCGTCCTGTGCTTCATGGTGAGTGCTGCTCCTCAACAGTGGCAGAGAGAAATTAGAAATAAAAGCTAGCAGGTGGTCGGTGTGGGAAACAGAGCTGGTCTCTGAGTCATTGCTGATGTGAAGGTGTCGGAGTGGATGTTTGGTTTGTCTCCCGTCTTATCAGTCAGATGCTTCTGTCTGGTCAGCATCTGCATGTTCCCAACACGGGGGTTACGTCACCCTGGATCAACCTGACAGTCGGGTCGTTTTACTTCCCACACAAGTGTAAACACATTAGTAGTTATTTGGAAAAGGATTTCTTCCCTTTTGAGCTCATTAAAGCCTAATATTTAAATTAAAACTATTTAAACGTGAACACTGCTATAAGCTACACAGGCAGAAATACATGCAGGTCATGCTGCAGTAAAGATTACTTTTGATTAATGAAATGATTGTTTAGTTTGTCTATAAATGTCTAACTGTTCATCACATTTTCCCAGAACTTAAGCCTAAAAAACATGAGAAAAAAATGTGTGTTTTAACCAAACCTCTGACATTTTAGCTGAAAAAAATAGCTTCTACATAACTTTAAGTGTCTCAACTATGATGTAAAATGTGTTGATGAAATAACCACAGTAGTTAAATAAAAGGGACGTTAAACTCCCCAGAACTAACTGTGGTAGGTTTCTATTAACCACAGTGAAAAATCAGCAATATTCAAACTATTTTTTTGTAAATGCCGTGACCCCAAAGAGAAGGAACGTGTTGTTTACTACACAAAATTCAGTTTGTACGCACTCGTAAAATTAATAAAACAATCCATGAAGGTTCAGTTTGTTTGAGTTTCTTCTTAAAGATGGTTTAAGGTCTCCAGAACATCAGAATGAAATATTGAGATTTTTCCAGAATAACAACAAAAACAGTTGATAGAAAAATAAAGACAGATGTTAGAGGCCATCTTTTTATTATTGTTTATTTCTAGGAATGATTTGATTGGCTGTTACATTGCACCAGACTTACATTAATACTAATGAGTGTGAAAAGTTGCTGTCACAGGAATAGAGCATCTTTAAATGTGACTGTTTAAAAAAAGAAAGAAAGAAATGATTGTGAAAAGAATCTAATTTTAGACTTGTGTCCTCAGTATTCCAGAACCCCTGCCTGTTACATCTTAGAGAGTCGAGGTTTAATCTGCGTTACACGATCACAGCAGAAGCCATCTTGTACGGAGACATGCTCGACCTTTGTGACGGCCCACGTCTGTGTTTCTGCCTTCGGATCGAACCTTCTTCTTTCTCTCTGATGGAAGCAACAACGGCGTGTCTGCTGCAACGACATTAAACAGTCAGTCGACTCTACATTCACATCTGGAAGCTCACAGAACAGTTTATTCAGTGCAAAACAAACCTTTTTGGCTGCTTCACTCTGCATGCGGTCACATATTGAACTGTGCAGCCCAGCAGGATGATAAAACTGCCCCCCAGGCCGAGGTAGAGGGGAGGGCCGATCTCATAGCTGAGGAGACAGCAGTTATGAACCTCTGTTGTCTTTCATTTGCTTTTTATGGGGGCTGTTTAAAGGCCTCGCGTTACCTCAGTTTGGACGGATCTGCTTTGCCGTGTAGAAAAGCTGCAGCCACTGTGTTTATGTACAAACAGTACCCGGCCACGTCTGACCCGCCTGCATGAGGGCGCCGATGACACATGGGAAAAAGGAAAAGGAGACGAACCGGTGAGGGGGCGGGATGAGGAGCTGCTCCCACAACACCTGAGGCGTTCAGACAAACCGTACTCACAGCCGAACACATGCAAAGCAGACGCTGCCGCCAACATCCGGTCCTTACTCCTCTGGTCTCCACCGACACGTGTGCACTCCATTCCAAACAATGTGAGCACCGTGGCGATGAAGCCGAGGCAGAGGCCCGTCAGCAGGAGGCCCCTGACTGCCTGGATGTACGCTGGAAACACGAAAACACACATTTAGTTCACAAACCGATCATCTCTCTGCTCTATAGTGGCTATTGATCAGTGAGCCTACATCTGACCGTCCACAGCACCCCAAAGTCCACACAGTTGACCAGAGAGGTGGAGTCTTCATAGCAGTCCTTCCAGAGGTCCGACCAGAACCAGGCCACCACCACCACAGAGGACCCCCCCTCGCCCCCCAGCTGGGCCACCCTCCAGTAAGAACAACCAGAATATAAGAGGAATTCAGTCACTGAGCTTAACACATTGTGCATCTGATCAGCTGATTAAGGACGTGATCATATTAAAGGACCCCTCTGCAGTTTTGATCTTGAAGTTGGAGGACTCACTAGAGACAGATTTAAAGGAAACTGCTGAAAAATTAAGCAGCAGAGGTGGAAATACCTGTAATACTTATAGATCACATTTCAGAAATGCTCGATCCTTTAATTTCCAAACTAAATCTTTGTAGCTACTTTTGCTAAATTATCCCCATATCTGAAAGCCCACATCCTTTAATAGATCTAAACTTACTACTAACTACATGTCCATGCATGAAAGTGGTATGAATTTTCATTTTAAACATTTTAAATTGCTGATTCCCTCTTAGAAATTAGTTAATTACTAAAGACGAGGAATTTATTCTTCCCTAAAGTCAGTCCAACCCACCGCCACATAATAAAACGTACTTTAACTGCATTCATGTCCTTTCATTTTATTTTTTCCTTTATTTACATCAGTTTTACATTGGATAGAACTTAAATAAGTTCCTCTGTTTGCTTCCTTTGCTTACCTCCAGTGGTCCATAGCAAGAGTGCAGCCCACCAGGCCCAGGCCCACGACGCAGAAGAGCAGGCCCAGAACCTGAGCCGCTCTCCTCCACATCCTTTCGGTCTGGTCAGTAGAACCTTTGTTTTAAATGTGCCTCAAACTGCAGTTATGAATAAAATATGATCCTGGTTCATTCACATCTAAACACAATCGTATGTTTCTAGATGTGGTCTGGATCTGACGGAGGAGGTCGTCCCCTGTTCCTCCTCCTGCTGCTGCTTCTTGTGTGTTTGGGTGGAGGGTTGAATAACAGCAGAGCAGAGTGTTTACTGTCAACCAGACCTGATCGGCCCGGCAGAGTTTTATTTGTTGTCTGAAAGCTTACAAAAGGCGACAGCTCTGTCAGAAGACGTGATGGTTGAATGTGGGCAGCAGAAACTTTACACAAAATATTCTCATAACCACAGATTTATCAGTTTAATTATCACAGAACATTCTCCTGGATGTGCTTCCACCACGTATATAAAAGTTAAACAGAACGTTCATCACACCCGTTCTTATGAGTCCATCAGCTGATGTCTCACGTGGTTCAGATAAAAGAGTTTTTGATGAACGGCGTCGTCTCACTCGCCGAGCTGCCCGACAGCGACGACACCGTCCGGCTGCTGCTGCTGCTCCTCGACCCAGACAGAGTCGACAGGCTGGATCTTGACGAGATCTCCGACACCGACCCAGATCCCGATCCCGATCTTGATCCTGACCCCGCTGACCCCCCAGACCTCGTGCTTCGCCCCGTCTTGGACGACCTTCCTGACTTGGCCGTGCGGCCAGATTTGGATGTGCGTCCTGATCTGGAGGAGATGGTGGACACGTCTGAGCGCTCAGACCTGGACGACAGCTCGGAAACGGAGGACAGTTTGGTCTTGGAGGTGATCTTGGACACTGATGACAGAGCTGTGGTGGACTTGGTCTGCTCCGGGTCTGGCAGAGCTTGGACGTTGATTATCCTAAACAAAGAGAGACACGATGGACATTGTTAGATCTGACAAGGTCCCAGGACTCCAGTTTTCGATAACATATTTCATGTTGGCAAAGCTGTTAGCATTTAGTCCAGAACACGTTCTAACAGAACCCTGAACACGACGCCTTTAAACTTTAGAATCTATCTTATCCCGTTAACTAAACCAGTGGTTCTCAGACTGTGGGTCGGGACCCTCATGAGGGGTGTGAGGTGACATTTCTCCCCTCTGAGCAGAGATTCTTCAGATTAAAGGAGCGTCAGTGATGTTCTGATGTGTTCTTCAAGCGCCTTCTAGTGTTCAAAGTGCTCCATCCTGACATCTTTCCTCTCCTCATTTAACCAGCTTGTAAAACACCAGACCTCCCTTTATTTACAGCCATAGCTGGAGGTTATGCTGCGCTGTGAGATGGATTGTTCCCACAGCGGACATCTGCACACTCCCACCTCTAACAGAGCCCTGTGCACTGTGGGTAATGAGTCACTCCACTGGAGCAGCAGGATGCCGGTGTTTATGGGGAAAGTGGAGTTATTTATTCACTTCCTCTGACATATGGCAGCAGCAGCAACATGTGTGTGCACTCACGTGGCCTGTCCTCCACAGAGCGGCACGCACACCGACCACAGGTAGAAGAAGCCGCCGGTCGCGTGAAAGCAGGCGCCCACCCAGCCGAGGAAGATCGGGGTGCCCAGGTCGTACCTGTCACACCACAGAGACTGTCAGCTTAATGTTTAAAGACTTCTGTTACATGAAAGCCTGAAGTTAACTCACTGAAGTCCATCAAAGTCCGGGTTGAAGTATTCTACGGAGACGTACTGTGCGTAAACGGCGTACCCAGAGCAGGCCAGCAAACCTGAGGGCAAATCACGATGAGATACAGAGAATAAAAAAAAAATCACGTTTTTAGATTATAGATTATATCCAGTAGTGTTGGACTACAGCTAGGACGCGGTCATGTCAAATAAATCAGGTAAACAGTATATTTTACTTCATATTAACAATCTAACACATTATACAGACGTTAGGTATGTTTTATAGATTGTTAGACCAGTTTAAGGAAGTCAGAAAATGGTATTTAAATGATATTAATGCACATACAGACATTAAAGTGTCGTTAGTAAAAGCTTTAACACAACATATGGCACGTCTTAAATAAAACATCTTAATACAACTCATAAAAAACAACATACTGACAGGAGAGACTGTTCACAACATTATTTTTAAAAAGAAAAAGAAATCAGTCACTAAGATTTTTCTGTGCATTAATTTTAACTCCCCAGATATTCACCTGGACAAATAACCTGTCAAAGTTATTTAAATAAAAAGAACAAAACAGCTCTTTGGTCGACATCAACACAACCAGAGGCCATGTTTAGCTTAAAGAGCTCCTAAACCAGAAAAGCTGGTTCACACTGATCCTTCTTATGATGTTAGAGTCAAGTTTCAGTTGTTGATCCAAACAATTAGCTCGTCAGTTTTAGTTATCTCTAATATACAATATCGTTAAATGTGCTAATTGTATGTAAAGAATTCTGTCGATTTCAGAAAGCACAGGTTCATTATAATGCTCGTTTAATAGAACAAATTTTAGCTGAAACAAACCAATTAAAGGGCAAAACGATGCTTTTATCCAACCAAACGTTTGTCATATCATAAAATAATGAAATTAAAATTGCATGAAGTTGTTAGAATGCCTGACTGGGTGATCTCAGGTCATAAAAGTATGAATTTATAATTAATTCTATGCTGTCTGATTTGTGTGTTGCATGTGACAGCTGTCTTGTCATTAAATCCAGACGTGTACCGCTGATGACGTGGCACCATCCGCCGACGTAGATCTTCTTGTACTTGGAGCGGTCTTTTCCCCCGAGGAAGGTGCACTCCATGCCCATCAGGCTGAGGACGAACCCCAGCATGCCCAGCGACAGAGAGGCCATCAGCAGGCCTCGGACGATCTGGATGTGACCTGAAGCCACGCAGAGCGGTGTTCAGAAACCATGTTGCTCGAGAGCTTAAACGACAAAACACGATGCAAAACGAGTCAACCTACCCTCCACAGACCAGAGCACGGGGTAATCGTAGCAGTTGGTGACCGCGGTGGAGTCGGTGAAGCAGGACCTCCACAGGCTGGACCAGTACCAGGCCACCTTGATGATGGACGAGCCCCCCATGCCCCCGATGGAGGTGATCTTCCAGCCCTCCATGGCCATGGTGCAGGCCACGAAGATCCAGCCCAGCACCGTCATGAGGAAGCCCCAGATCTGGACCACTCGGATCTTCATCTCAGAGCTTCCCAATCAGACCTCCGACCCAGTAGCTCTTAGTTTCTATTTGTATGCTTGAATCCAAGTTTCTTTGTTGCTCCGTCAGCCCCTCACTCACGTGTTGATCCTGAGCCCAAACCGAACAGATGTGGAGGTGGAGCGGACGAGTGGACGGCAGGTACAGAGCCGAGGTGTGGTGCTGGCCTCCAGGTGAGAGATGACGGCTGCTCAGGTTCCCATGGTGTGAATCCAGACTGAGAGTGCTCACCTCAGCAGGTATCTCAGGTTACTGAACCCTTTGTGCCCCGATTAGATCTTTCTCTGTTTTCACTCACAGGTTAAAATGAGAGGAGTCAGTTTAGTAGTTTTCTTTTTTTAGTCTTTTGTTTTTGCTCTTATCAAACAATGATGCCAATAATCCCTCGTAAGTCCACCGTACAGGAACTGACAAATGTATTAAAGCTTACACAATTAAGGCATATAAATAAATAAATATATAATTAAAGGGGTATTCCGGTGATTTTTCTACAGCAGGGCCTTGACATCCTGAGTTTTATCCCCTAATTTTTAATTCAAGCTCCAGAAACACTACATTTCCACCCTTTACTACCCTGTCCCTAAACTCATGGGTGTCGGGGATAAACGGACCCCAGTCCCACGGACTCCCGACTGACCCCCATCCACTCCTTGAAGGGAGATCTTTAAAAACAAAATTAATGCCAGATGACATCCAGACACATGTCTCCTGCTAGAATATTGATCTGTCAGCTGCTGCAGCATACTGGGCAATAGATCGATAATTTGGCACGATGGAGGGAAGTTAAATGTCCTGAGTCACATTTGATCATTTATGTAATTCTACAGGTAGATGTGTGGAGAGACGTGAGCAAAGAGTGACGGGAGTCAAACCTTTAAAACATGTTTTTATTTTATTGTGTTTGATATGATTCAGTCTATTTAAAGAGTTATGAGACATTACACAACAGTTTTGCTCCTTTAAACTGATAAAATGAACTAATATGCGTCTCAGTTCACGTATAAATATTACATCTGTTTCTCTAATTTTCTAATTGCCGTTCACAGATTTGACCAGAAACTCTTCATATCTCTGCTTTGTTGACCTTTACATAAAAAATGTCAGAGCGCTGACCTGAGCTGCTGGAAGCGTCGTTCTCGACTTTGCCTCGGGCCGTAAGCTGCTGGTTATTACCAGGAGCTCGCTGTGCTGCGGCTCTCATAATCACAGTGCGACGTCTTTGTGCCGTTCTAATTAGAGCTAAATCTGAGGTAATGAGAGTTCCTGGGAGTGATGAATGCTCCTCCGGCGGGGTTGAAAGAGCTCCTCTTTGTTCCTAAGTCCTCCCGGCTTATGGCAAAGTTATTGGTGGTGGAAGGGAGATGTAAGTGGACCGCTGGGCAGCCTTAACTCATCTGGTACGGGTGGCCTGAACTCATTTTAATTAGCTCGACACTAAACGTGAACGATGGTACGCAACAGCAAATAACAGATCTGACAGAAGTTGAACACAAAGGACACGCGTTGATGTACCAGCTGTTAAAGGTGCGTTAATGCTCTTGTCTAGAGCAGTGGTTCTCAAACTGGGGGTCGCCAGATCATTTCAGGGGGTCGCCAGATCATTGTAAAAAAAAAAAAAAAAAATTGATAAAGCTTACATTTATCAAACAAATGACTTACGGTACATTAAAATTCAAATTGGGGGGTTTATGTTATCTTGGGGGCCGTGGCTCAACAAGTTTGAGAACCTCTGGTCCAGAGGAGGACGGGGGTGGCTCTGTGTCCTCGTCCTTCCCACTGGGGTCATCAGACAGACCAGTCAACCCAACCTGTGTTGTCTTCTTGCAAGACCTTAACACTCATGTTCTTCTTTTTTTATTCCTTTTGAGTTCAGAGTGCAGATGTTCCTGGTCCCCACTGGATAAATCCCACTGGCTCCGCTGCTCCATGTGGAGCAAAGCAACGCTGAAGAATCACGGCAGGATCACTGGAGAATTGTTCAGCTGTGTGGGAGAGATTGGCCTTCAAACAAAAAGGATGCAGGTGAATCATGACACAATTCAAAAATAAATGGGTGTTTAAAGCGATCCAGATGAGTGACCTGACTCCACCATACTTGGATGTTTTCTCGACCAAATGCTGAACTATGAGTTTTTCTTTGACAACATGATGTTTTTTAAAGACATGCTATAGTATGACACGCCGTACTAAACTAAACTAAGACTTTATTTGTACAACATAGTATGCTACGGCTGGTTGCGGTGACATAGTTTTTTTGATGACCTACTAGGTTTTTTCGACGACATGCAACCGCGCCATTCTCCGACAATAGCGTACTATAACAGTCAGCATCCTGCTTTACAACTTCAGCCCGTCACTGTGTGCTGCTGCATAACCACCTGCGTACGTTACCCAGAAATGCTGGGGGGGGACAAGGTTGGTGGTTCGGTCCCGGCCACCGCCTTGTCATTTCAATCTGTCCTCTATCTTAGTGTCCTTCTTTCGTAAGTAAAAGAGAAATAAAATAAGTAAGAAACTAAGTAACTAAATAAGAAACGGAAGAAAGAAACTAAATAAGTTAATGAAGTAAGTAACAAAGTAAGTTAAGTAAGTAAGAAACTAAAAAAATAAACTTAAGTAACACCTGATTCAAATGATCAGCTCATCATCAAGCTCTGCAGAAGCCTGATAACCATAGCCATTTGAATCAGGTGTGTTGGAAGAGGGAAACATCTAAAACATGCTGGATAGGGACTCTCGAGGACCAGGATTGGACACCCCTGTGCTATACTGTGTCTATATATGGACACTCTATACTGTACTATATAGTGTGCTGTTAACAAAATGTCATTGTGTCGTGTCATAGCAACAATGTCGTCATCGTATGTATATTATAATCAAAGTAGAATTGTAAATAATCTTATTTAAAGCTGCAAAACCTCATAAAAAGCAAACATGAAAGCTTGAAGCATCACTTTATGTATTGCAGACATCAGAGAACACAACGCCACCATTTTGCAGAGCCCAGGACACCCGACACTTGTTTACGGATGCAAGGCAGCGGAGAGCACAGAGCGCCTGCTCCCTGCCAGCTGGTTCAAGTATCCAACCTCTGGGCCAAGAGGTTTTGCGTAACATAGCCTGGGGTTCCTATTGATAATAATTCCTAGGTGGAGATGGATGGCTGATAGGAGGGGAAACCTCCGGTCGGGCCTGCAGATCTGCATAACCATCTCTGGGGTCAGACGTGACCTCGTGACCCTTGGAGGTCAGAGCAGTCTAGACCAGGAACCAGAAATGATCCTTTCAGTCTGTTGGAGGAATATTAACCAACACAACTTTGCTGGACTTACATCACAGCTACCCACTGCAAAGACTTACATCTTTAGTAACCCATTAAAAGTTCATTTGAACAGCTTCATAATAAAAACTCACCAGAAACTGTTAAATGATGCTACCTTAAAAGAGGAAAGTACAAAAGTGCATGTTTGCAATCAGTGAACAAATAAACCATCTTATTCGTCTAACAGGAGTTCTAACAGTCTGTGTGACGTCCTCTAGTTTTAATGGACACATGCTAGAAAAATGCTTTATAATATCTTTAAATATCAAGTTGTCCTTTGACTCCAGAGTTATGAAACAGAGATGAATTGTGTGTCTGCAGGCCGCCCGGTGAAGGTGACCGCAGAGTTTGTTTTGTGCCAAATCAAATTTCCTGCCCTAAAAGAGCAACAAGCTTATCTTTTATTTATTTATTATTGTTATTGACAGAAAGGAGCAAAAAACAAAACAAGCAGCCACGTTTAAAGAGGGATTTAGCCACTTACAATCAAAACAAAATGTAAACTGTCACACAAATGGGTTTTCTCCAGCCAGGGGAAGTACATTAACGCTGTTCTTGGCTTTTATGGATGAAATAGTTTCTGATGATCACAGACTATCGTGACTAACTCTGGTGAGAGGAGTCCAGTTTCACACGTAGGCGTTTCTTCCAAACTGCCTCGACGGCTCTCGCGCCTCCTTGTGCGGGTGGTTGGTCGGCTTGCTGTGCTTGTTGCGTGTCGTCACGAACGACGCGGCTCCGCTGTACGAGTACGCAGTTCTGAAAGAGTCGGGACAAGAAGTGGAGCCGTGAAAAACAAAAAAACTTTAAGCTGTTTAAGTCAAGCACCATTTGGCTTGGCAGTGAAATAGACGATGTCAAAGTGGTTTATGGTCAAATCTGTGGTTCCAAATCCTGCTTAATTCTTCTGTCGACCCTCCAATAGTCAAAACATACGTCCCAGTCTTTTTCTAACCTTTGGTGGAAAAGAAAAATGTGAATTAAGAAGGACACAGGAAAAGATAACTGCAATGCAAAGAGAATTCAGCTGCTCTTAATCGTAGGACAATAGATGTTGTTGACGTGGGTTTGATGTGGATGCTGCATCGCTTCGATTATTGCTGCAGCAATGAATTGTGGGACTGCATTATCCTTGTTCCTTTGACAACAGATGGACCAGTGTACCCTACGCTAAAAGAGATTAGACAGGAAGCACGAAGCACCTTTGACTAGTGTTAAAAGAAGCTCTTCCTTAGCAAGAAAAAGACTCTAACCCATGTAAAACATTCCTTATCCTAAGTGTTAGCATGATGCTAGCAGCACTAAACACGTGTAGCTGTGGCTAATGGACGTGTCTCTAGACATGTAAATAAACCAAAGTATTGGACAAATGAACATGCAGTTTTTATTGGCTTAAAATGGGCTTTTTCGGAGTGACCAAATTACGCATGATTAGTCCATGTACAGTGAAGATAGCGAGATCATATTACTTTATTTGACATAAATCTGAGTTATTTCTGCCCATTTGATAAACAAAAATGTATCTGTTATGCTCAAGTAAATGAAGCCTGAGTTATTTGTTGAATAGTTGTGAAGATATTTTGCTCAAAACCACAAACGTCAACCCCATGATTGTACACGAGGACCAGCAAAGTCAGTGGGATCCATCCTGTAGGAAGCATGAATGTGGGTATAAAAGTTTATAGAAGTTACTCCAGTAATTGGCAAACTGACCAAAGTATGCTGCCGTCCTCGAAGCCACACAGCTGGCCGCTATAAACACGTGTTGATCCACATTTCAATATGGCTGCCATGACAACGTGATCATCCATCAGAACTCGGTGTCAGAGCGAATCCTGCCGTATGTTTCCATCTATCTTCCCTCCTTTACTCTCACTGTACTTGCAGTGTAAGCTGGGCTCATAGTTGACTAAACGAAGACCCAGGACGTCGGCCTCTCTTTGCCCACCCGATGCTTTCCTACATCTGCCCTCAGTCAAGGTGACTTTCACCCGCAACAAAGAAAACATTCAGTCACTCGGACTAATCAGAATAACTATCAGACAATTTACCTGCGAGGTTCAGCAATTACGAGACAAGATGTTGAGAGAGATTATTGCATGTTTTGGACTGTTTTCGTCTCTCACTGGCAGTTAAAGTAATTATTTAAATTGCCTGATTGAGTTAGCAACTCAGTGCAGCAGTTTAGAGTCCAAATCAGATTCCCACTAAGCCCCTGCTGTTGCCGATGACTGACGTGGGGTCACATGCTTCTGGGTAAGACCGAGCAACCTGCCTGATGCTGAAGCCTTCGGACAGGGAGAGGCAGAAGACCAGGCCTCCTAAGATGCAGAGCACGGATCCAGCCCAGCCGATGAAGAGCGCTGCTCCGAGCTCAAACCTGCAGAGAAGAAACATGTCTGACCGGACTTCCTTTCATCTGAATCTGCGTTTGATCTGCTGTCAAACAAATGCTCCTTTCAATCCTAAAATACTCACTTCTGTGCAACAAAGAGGGGGTCAAAGAAGTCAGTTGTGATCCTGTGGGCGTATATGGAGCATGCAGTCATGCAGCAGAGGCCTGTGGACCAGAACAAAGACTTCAGATCATGGTGGACTGAACTGATCTCAGGTCAAAAGGAATTTATTCCAAAGTGAGTCCTAAAATGTAGCTCAAATGCATTCCCATACATAGAGAGAGGTTCACGGCTTTACCGCTGAGGATGAAGTGGAATCCCGACAGCACGGTCAGACGGGCCTTGGTGGTCTCTGAGCCTCCTATTTTTGTGCACTTCATTCCCACCAAGGCCAGAGAAGCACCGAAGAAACCCAGACACACAGCAGCAATCATCAGCCCCCGACACACCTGGATGTAGGCTGAGGGACGGGACAGAGGAGACGTCTTAGGCTTTAAATCAGCTGTTTTCTCTTTTGACTGTTAGAAGCCTGAAGAGTCTAAGAGAATCCCATCTTTGGCTATTTTAAAGGAACAGTGTCACATTGAGAACATGCTGCATCGTGTTTTTTACGCTCATAGGGGCGACTCAGCAGGAATCCTCCCACAGCGCTGTCTGACATCACCTACAAATTCACATAATGTTCTCATGTTTTAATCGAAAGACCGTTTTAAGAATATTTAGAACTCTAAATATGTTCCTATAAGGTCAGACGTTTTTATCTGCAGCATTCTGAAGATAAATCCAAGATAACGAAAGCAGAACGTTCTCAAATCAACGTTCAATACATGTTTTCAAGAGGCTGTTGATGAAGGAAGATTATTTTCCTTGCAATGTTCTGGTAATGTTGAGGTAACGCTGTCTGATGACAAGCAAACATTTGCAAAGAAGTTCGTGCATCAACTTTAAAGGTGTTTATGGCTCATTCCTGCTGCCCCCACATGGCACAAAGGGGTACTGCAGATTTAAACTGAAAGGCATTTAAAGGCTCCGTGTTATTGAAATACGTCTTTTGGTTGTTTTTTTAACATAATTTCTTTTTTCCCTTTGTGTCTGCGGTTCTATGAAATATGAGAAATGATCCTCCTTGTTTCTCTTCTGTGTCCAAAAATCAGAAAATGTGTTTCAGGTCTGATGTCGCAAGAAGACAAGAACGAACCCCATTTGACCCTCAATGAGCAGAATCAACAGAGAGAGCTGTGCCTGCAGTCGTCTTCCTAAAAGAGGTGGAGGAAGCAGCACCTCAGTTAGACTTCAAGGTGCAGACGCTGAAGCTGTCCATTTAGAATACAGGGATAAAGCCAGGGGCAGTTATGGTAGAGTTGACAGTCTGTGCAGGATTGAGCTAAATTTTATACACATTCTGGGGCCATGTTAGACCTCCAATAACTTGTTAAAAGAGGGTATGATGTGGAACCTTTAAGTTAGGATGTTTAGAGGTCACAGAATCATAGTGTTGGCGGCAGATTCGTGGCTAACTTGTGACTAATTTTGCAGCAGCAACATCAGTTTAAGATAAAAATGTTGTCACAAGTTTTCCAATATTGGCCTCTAGTTGGAAAATTCCAGCAACATTCTGGCAGTAATGAGAAGTTGTTTTTTTTTTAAAAGGCTTTTTTTTTTTTTGCTTTTCTGCCTTTATTGGATAGGACAGTGAAAGAGTGTGGAAAGGACATGCAGTAAATGAACCACTGGCTGGAATCGAACCGCAGCATCAGGGAACATGCCCCTATACAGGGTCACCTGCTCATCCTGTTGAGCTCTCTGGGTGCCCAGTAATGATAAGGTTGTCACTACTGGTGGTTTGTCACCACAGTTTGCCCAGTGGTACTAAATTTCTCCTGATTGTAAGTTTGCCATTAGTATTAAACGTGTCAGCTGGTTTATTTTTGCCCTACATCGTGATCTACTGTCGCCTCACGACAAGAAGTCTGTATTCAAATTAATTGAGCTGATTTAGTTGTGTTTACATGGTGCCATTCACAACATGTGTCACCTCACAGAAGGTGAAGAGCCTTTTTTTTTTTTAAGATATTTTTTTTTTTTGCCTTTTCTGCCTTTAATGTATAAAACAGTGACAGAGACACGTGCAGCTAATGAACCACTGGCTAGAACCACAGCTGCTGTATTTGGGTCGCCTGCCCAACCTGTGGAGCTATCCGGCCACCCCTTTTAAACAGAGAAACCCAACAGAACCTGAGCTTTCTGTGACTTCCCCTTTGAGCAATCACTTGGTAACAGTGGGAAGGAACAAAAAACATCTCCCTGAGCCTGCTGGGTTTCCTCTGGGTGCTCTGTATGGCAGTCCAGAGACATCCATCCATTATCTATGTACCTTAGCCCTCACCAGGGTCATGGGGGGCTGGAGTCTATCCCAGCTGACTCAGGGTGAAGGCAGGTTCACCTGGACAGGTAACCAGTCTATCACAGGGCTACACTTGGAGACAGACAACCATTCACCAGTCCAGAGACATGCATGGTTAAATGGTGATGCTAAATAGTGAATGTGAGCATAAATGCTTGTTTCTCTCTATGACTCTGGACAAAGAGTGAACATTCTAGCAAACCTGTAGCAAAAAACTGAATTAAAAATCAGCAGCATTTCACAAAAATAAGAAAGTCCACCACATATTTACCACAAATCTAATTCACATATAAAAATCTGACCTTGCTGCAAATCTCCTGCTGGTTAAATGTTTTGTAATCAGCCTCATGATTATCTTTTTGGGGTCTCGACCCCCAGGATGGAAAGCGCTGCCCAAAACCAAAGATCAGGAGGAAAACAACCAATAATGGTGCCGTCTCAGCTGTGACAAACACAGTGGGAAGTGACAAGCGACCTCTGACTGTGTGACTTTCTCAGATTGCTTCGTTCGGACACATTAGGAGGTCGTATTCGTGTCGCGCAGCTCTTTTACTAGAACATGCCTGTGGTGGCCTTTACCTTTAAATGTGGTGGTTGTTTGTGGCCTGAAGCCAGAGTCAGAGAAGGAAATATCAAGTTCCAAATGCATTTTCTATTTTACAATGGTGGTCATTCATCCAACAACAACAGGTGCATGAGTCAAGCGGATATTCAGAGGAGCACAGGGTCCTCAAAAACACTCAATCAATATGTTTCTGTCTCTGCTCTCTGATCCCAGAAACACACACTCACTGTGGACTCACCATCCAGAGCCAGCATCGATGGAAAGTCCTTGCAGTTGGACACGCCGGTGGAATCGGTCACACACGTTTTCCACAGATTGGACCAGAAGGTCGCCGTGGTGATGACCGTCCCATCCACGGAGGACACCTTCCAGTAGTCTGTCGGCAGAGTGGACGACACCAGGATCCACCCGGAGATGGTCAGGAGGAACGCCACGATCTCTGTTGCCATGTTGCCCATTTTCCCCTCAGGCTTGGAGGTCTGGGCTGGGACAGAGGACAGATCTTTCCCTCACCAGTGACAGAGAGGAGGTGGGAGGGTCGGTCCAGGACAGGTGCGTCAGCGTTGTTGGCACTTCTGCAGGAGTTTTGCCTCTGCTTCACCTGCAATGCAAATCATTCACTGACGATATTGTATGTTGTGTTTGGGGGGTGGGGGTGTGGGGTGCACACGCTAGTCATCACTCCACACGGTGTGTCGAGGGTCTGCAAGGAGATCTGCAGGAGGAGGAAGTCTTTAATTGAAAGGATCTGAAAAGTCTCTGACAGAGAAGGAACACAAGATGAGGAACGGAGATAGGAGAGGTTGTATGATGGACCGAATGAATGAAGTGGCTTCTGTGTTCTTTCTCACTGTACTTCAAGAGTCTTTGCATGTTATTACAATCCTGAACCAGAAGTCGGTTCTCAGTTTTTCAAACCTTAAATGAATGCATTAAGTGTGAATGACTAGTTTTAATGCATAGCTTTTGTTGTTTTGCAGTGTTACGGCGCTACCAAGTGGCAGAAAGGAGAAACAGTTCTTTTGTTCTTTGACCTCCCCCCATAGAGGTGTAGCTGTCAGGGGGTTGTCATGTGGCGCTCTGGACTGATGTCAGTCAGACAGAAATATCTCAGAACGTTTGCATGGATCCACATTATTGCTGTGATTATGTTTGATCCCTGAACCACCGTCAGATCAAAATGTTATTTGTCCAGTACTTGCAGAACCACTGGAACTCCTGTCAGTTTTCAAGAGAAATGAAACAGGATTTGAGAGATTTTTTTGGAAACCACTTTGTCATCTTCACATCTGGCAGATCTCACTGAAGTTCCTTTACTAGAAATGTCTCAGAGGCTGTTTTAGGTAAACATTCAATCAACATGAACATGAAATAAAGGAAGACCTACAGTCCTCAAACGTATTCATTCCCTCCCATTAAAACAAACAGCTTCAGTCACTGGAATAAGTTGAAGTTGATAAAAGTAATAATAAATAAAAATTTAATGAAAATCATGACGTTGCTTTGAATTGTGGTTCAACAGAAATATAAAAACAAACCAGCATGATGGGACCCGTAAACTAATATTTGTGTTTTCTGTGACTCTCAGTCAGACTTCTGCACCTGTTGACAGGTGTTCTGACCCACTGCTCGTCAGCAACGTGCTCTAATTGGTCCAGGACAGTTTTGTTTGTTTGTTTGTTTGTTTTTTAAATTATTCTCTTCAATCACACTTCTAACGCAGTGTCTTATTTCACTAAATTATAATTTAGCAAATTTTTATTTATTACTTTTTTCAGTTTCTAGTTATTTGAGGGACTGTTGTGAATTTTGCCTTTTCTTTACTGGAAGGGGATGAATACGTTGGAGGACGACCTGAGCAGCCTCCATGCCTGAAACCACAGGGTGTGTCCAAACTACCCAGTGTTCACAGCCAGTCTGTTCCTCCCACCTCAAAAACAAAAATTTGATCCTAAAAGGGCTGCAAGATGGTGCAGTTGGTAGCACGGTCGCTGGTTCATGTCCCAGTGAGGACACCAGGATCTTCCTGCGTGGAGTCTCCATGTTCTCCCCGTGCAGTGTGGGTTCTCTCCGGGTTCTCCGGCTTCCTCCCACAGTCCAGAAACATGCTGAGGTTAATTGGTGATTGTAAATTGTCCGTAGGTGTGAATGTGAGTGTGCTTGGTTGTCTGTCTCTAAGTGTAGCCCTGTGATAGACTGGTTACCTGTCCAGGTGAACCTGCCTTCACCCTGAGTCAGCTGGGATAGACTCCAGCCCCCCATGACCCTTGTGAGGATGAAGGTGTAGAGATGATGGATGGATGGATTGAAGGCTGTTGATGTCACGTATTGACACATATTACAGTAACTTAAGCTTTTTTGTTGTTGGGGTTTTTGCAGGTTCTCTTACCACTAAACAATGTAAAAAAAAAACAAAAAAACAAGTTTAATTCAGATTTTTTTTCTACACTCTTTGTTTCTCTCTCCTCCTGGGTCACTCAGATAATTTTGTTGTGGCAGCAACAGCCAGACTATCAAAAGCCTCGGTGCTCCTGGAACAGCTGAATCATTCCATTTTTATTCAGGGACAAAGGTGGATTTTAAATATGACTGAAACACGTGACTCTTTGAACAGTCTTATATTACCTCTGTATCTTTGATAGAGTTCCACAAACATGGCAGAATTTTTAGTATTGAAGTCATAAATAAACTCTAATTGTGCCTGTAATGTGTAGGAATTTACAATATTGTCACAACTCCTTGATGCCTGAACGTGAACTTTTGTCTCTCTCTTATCACCAGGAGTCGTTTTGCAGCGTTATGGCTCCACCAAGTGGCAGGAAGGAGAAACACTTCAGGACGGTTCCCAGGTTTTTGCTTCAGTGATTGAGCTGATTAAAGAGGTAAATGTGAACATTGTTGTTTGACTTTTTGTCATGGAGGTATGGCGGTCATGGGGTTGTATGGACCAAACAGCAGCTATAGATTAAAGTGCTGGCCTCCTGGTCTCTGTGGTCCGGACTGATTTATGTCAGAACATTCTGTTCTCGGGACAAGTTCTCTGTTCAAAATTCATAAGGGGTGAACCTTACCATGTCAAGCCCTGTGAGATGATATATGTTGTGAATCTGCGAGATTTAAATAAAGTAGAAAATTGAATTGAACAGAACATTTAGATCAAGGGTCTCCGATCCTGGTCCTCGAGGGCCACAGTCCTGAATGTTTTAGATGTGTCCTTCTTCCAACACACCTGATTCAAATGATCAGGATGGTTATCAGGCTTCTGCAGAGCTTGATGATGAACTGATCATTTGAATCAGGTGTGTTGGAAGAGGGAAACATCTGAAACATGTAGGACTGTGGCCCTCGAGGACCAGTATCGGACACCCCTGGTTTAGATGGATTGCCATAAAACTGTGTCATCGACCTCTAACTTGCCATCGAGCACCACCTTCAGATCTAATGTTCTTTGATTGCTCTGGTTTATGAACCAGCACCTGAAAAACCGCTGACAGTCCTGTCCCTTTGAACCGTAATTTTTAAGACTACGATAGAATTTTTAATCTGTTGTTTGTTTTTGAGCAAAACTTGACACCAGAGATTTGATAGTGAACAACTTTGTCATCCTCACGTTGTCTGTTTTCCACCAAAATCCCTCCGTGTGCGCTCACAATGAAGTTTTCTTTACAAGAAATGAGGCTTTTTCATGTATAATGACATGATGCTGACAGCAAGATAAGATAAGACAGGATACGGTCTCTCATAAAAGTTAGAATAACAGGGCAGTAAACCAAGAGTAGTAAATTTAAACCGGATAAGAAATGCACGCTACCTAAAACTACATCCACTAAACAGGCCAGTAGTTTACAGATATTTGCTGTTATTTTCACTGGGGTTTTTTTTAAACCATATTTTTCCTGCCACCAGATTTAGGTTTACATCAAACATGCAGTATTTTGGATCGAGCTGATAGCGAGTGGTGGGAGGCGTACTGCAGGCACACTGAGGCCCTGAGCAGCTCTGGTTACGTCCCCGGGTACAATCCCAGCTGGATGTTAGCTGCGTTTCATTCCCCTGCTTACTACCCTCATATTTCCTCACTTCTTTACGGTCTCTGTCAATGAAGATACAAACAAAAGGGCCAAAAAACAAACATGAGAAAATCAGAATGTGTCACTCTGAGATGCTTCAAATGGAAATACTTCCAGCCTACTTCTTCCTATCTGTGCCTTTTGGATTCGTGTTTAATTTCTCTTTTTGCCTCAATGTTGGTGTAATATTCTGTTCTGTGCCGGAGGCCTTTGTGTTTTTACTGGCCGCTCTGCGATGAAGAGGGCATGACTCAGCTGTTACTACAGGATGATGTAATATTCTGTCACAATTCCCGACAAACCGACGAAAGCAGGAAAACACCGACCATGTGAAAATCATTTATTGGACAGACGTGCTAATGAGAAACTGAGTGGTTTCCTCTGCGTCTCGGCTCAGTAAAAGGCGCCGAGCAGCTATTTTAACCACAGGGATGAACTTTGAACGGCGAGTTAGGGAGCGAGGGGAGGGAGAAGGCATGATGCAGAGTATCAGTGGAGTGAGTCAGCAGAAAAACAGAAGGAAAGACGTGATATTTAAAAGGCAGCCCAAAGTAAAAAGATATTGAATTCAGTAAGCCGGGCACTTATTGGTTATACCGGTAATATTGAACTGTTTACAGTCTTGGATTAACTGTTTTATTGCTTTTCCAATCAAAGACTAGCTCTACTCTGAGAAAGAGGGATTGTTTCCTGGATTTATTTACCAGAGACGTTTCCAGACTCTGGAGCAGTCCTGCTAGTTGCCCCCCCCACTCATCCTGGGTCATAAAATGATCACAGCTCCCACAGGAGGCGTCCTGGGAAAACCGGACCCAGGTGTGTTTCTGTAGAGAGGAGATGCTGAGAGCCCTGTTATGAAATCTCCTGACAGTTGAAGCCGTGATGGTGCGTTTCCATGGCCGCCGTTGCCGGGCAATCTCAGAGGGAACCCTAATCCTGTAAACCTGCTAATGAAAGGGGAGCAGCTGGAACAGGTTGTTATCTGTGTTAACCCGCTGACGACATCTCATTAACGTTATGAATTTGATCGTCTGATAATCGTGACCTGAGAAATCGCTGATTCTTAACACAAGCAGGCATGTTTCAGTCTAAAAACTGGTCTCTAGCATCTAATGTACACGTGTGCCTCTTCTTATGAGACTTACTTTCTACCTGAAGAGCTAAAACATTCTCAACTCAAAACCTTTGACTCCATTTTTAAATCTTTATTAAACCAGGAAGAAGTTGTTGTAATCTGCTTCCTCATAAAACAGTGAGCTACACCAGGAACATGAATTTTAAAAAGTGCAATTTTATAGTTTCTATAACAGTTAAATGCAAGATTTTATCCTCCAAAACAACCCAGGAGCTTCGTAAAACTAATTCATAGCTTCTTATCTCCTTTGTTTAGGTTTTTTATCTGTCTGTTGAGTCCTACTGCAGGATCTAATCACTCTGCTCTGAGAAACAAATGACTTGTCCCTGGACGCTGGGAGTACTGTTTTAATCTTACTGAACTTCCTGCTGATTTGATATGGTCGGCCGTTGCGTACTTCTGGACTATCCAAAGCATGTTGTAGGTGTTTACGGTCGGACATTGTGATGGTTTGAATCACAACTACAAAAATAGATCTCTGTCAGTCTCCTGTGGTGTACCCCAAGGCTCCATCCTAGGCCCATTTTATTTACATTATAGTTAATCCCCGAATTATTCAAAGCCATGCCAGATTTTGCTTTTTACTTCATTTTTGTTCAACCAATAATATAAACTTCTTTATGTTTTCCTCCTCAATCTTCATGCCGCCGTCTTTTCTTGTGATGCTGTACACGTCTAACTCCAACCGCAGACATTAAGCCAAAGCATTACATTGCCACCATCGTGTTTAACTGCGACGATGGTGTTCTAGAGATCTACAGCAGTACCTGTTCTCAGTTTATAGAAGCTGTGTTTTCTCAAAAATTCAGGAGCTCTTCGGACTGTATTAAAATCTGTCGTTACCTCATGAGCAGGTTGTCCTCTGATCGCGAGGTTGGCAGTTCGATTCCCCGTCCCTCCACAGTCAAAGTGTCCCAATGGCCGGCAGCAGCTTGCATATGAATGTGTGTGAAGTGCTTTGAGTACCACTCAGGTAGAAAGGCTCTATGTAAGTGCAGACCATTTACCATCTCTCCCAGTCTGACCTGCAGGTGGTTCAGAACAGTGAGACTCCACTTGCCCCCCGTGCTGACCTCCCTCAGCATGAAGTTGATTTTAGGATTTTCTTATTTGTTTATAAAGCTCTGCATAGTTTGGCACCGGCCTCTATCTCAGATCCTATCAGCCCACACTCTGCCTCCAGACCTCTCAAATCCTTTTCTATTAAAAGTTGTTTTTGTACAGCGATGAACTACAACATCTCTTGGATAAACTCGTGCTGTTTTTAAATGTACTATATAAATTATTTTGTGTTTTCCAGGGACGACTCCTGATGAGTTGGCAGACGTTTTATCCATCACTTTTACTCTACCTGAACCAAAACAATAAGACATGCAGCGTAAATCTTGTAAACTGTAATTACTGCACCTCTTCCTTTGTGCTCACTGAAGAAAAAGAACCTGGGAGTTTGTGAGGAATGAAGCAGGCTGATCACAGGGCAGTGATAGCATGGGAAAGGAGTGTTGATCCCCTGCAAATGAATGTTATTGGGCTGAGTTCAGCTGCTTGCAATAATCTCCTGCTGGCTTCTCTCCTTCAGCCCTTCTCCCAGTCAGCGCTAGCTAAACATCAACAGGGGGATCACGTGTGAGGTCTGAGGCCATGACCAGTCCCCTTTGTTATCATTACATTGACAGCGTCAGGATAATAGTTTACCTTTAGTTACTTGTACATGGAAAGTTGTAAAAGGAGAAGGACGGTGCAGGGAGTGTAGCGCTGGGAGGAAAGGAGGGAGGCGTTGAAGTGTCTCTGCTCTTTCTCATGTCTTTTATGTCAGTGCAGGAAACACCTGTAGAGATTTGGGGCCCATCTCCCATCCACAGGCTGCTCTTTATTTATAGGATATCCTCTTTGTGTCTACGTCTGTGTGTTTGTGAAAGGAAAAGTCACTAAGCATGCAAACAAAAGGCTACTTTGCCATGGAAAAATTCGGATTAGAAAACTCTTCAAGCCAGGTCTTGCATATCAGGTTCGGCACAATGGGCCAGGAACACATTTTACTCAGTTTTTCGGTGACTCTACGTGACTGTACAAGTTTAAAGCCCATTTGCATGTGCAAAAGACAAAGACAGGCCGACACAATGAGGAACAGGGAATTTTTGCTGAGTGGCCGTGGTATGATTGCAGCACATGACATACAGGAAGTTTTCTTGGACGACATCTCTGATCTGCTTTAAGTACAAAACATTTGGATATTTAACACTACGGCCTTGAATGATAGCTGACATTACTCACTACTGACTACAGAACGACAGCAGATTTGTCACTTATATTTTGTTAACATGCCATTTAGATTATTACAATTAATTCCAAATTGTTACATAACTTTAAAAAGTCATTTGAAAGTTTGTCTGTCTGACTGTAAAATGATGAAACTGTATTAAGTTTACACAGGAAAGAGAGAAATGAGGGAGTTTACATCTTTACAGGGATACTGTGAATAATGACTGTAAATATAACCCAATTCAAGACTTGTACTGAATATTCTTGTAACTGTTGTGGACGAGCAAAAACACTTTTTTAAAATCAGTATATGTATTTCAACATAGTTTGGGTTGATGTTTAGATTTATATAAGAAGGAAAACTGTGCAAACAAGCCATTATTGGTAAAATTCCTCACACTAAACCAGATTTTGGACATTTATATTAAGAACAGCATCGCTATAGGAGACTTTAGGTACAAGAAGACAATTAAAGCTAATTATATTTTCACCAGTTGTTTTTTGGAGGATTGATTTTTTATTCTGAATGATCTTTTGTTTATTAGTTTGTTGTTTGACACTGTAGAGAAGAGGCAGAACTAGATAAGCTTCATTCTGTTCCTTCACAAACTAGATATAAGCTGACATTTGTCTGTGCATTGTTGTGTTTATATCAGTTTCTTTTCTGCTTTTTTTCTCTGTTATTGAGTATTGCTTATGTATTATATACGCATTGCTTATTCTTTAAAAAAAAAAAATATATATATATATACATATAGTTTGAGATAAATAAAATAAACTAGATGTATTATCTTGCGCTTTTCTCTTTTCTTTTTTTTTTCCTTTTAGTTGCTATTAGTAACACACATTCTCCAACCCAGGCCTTGCTTTAATTTTTTATTTTTTTTTTACATTCCAAGCAAAAATGACTGAAATTAATTTTCCCTGAGCGCACAGCCAATTGTATGCGCTGCCAGAATCGTAAGCCAATCGGATCATCTCACCGTAGCTCCGCAGCCAATAGCGTTGAGCGAACACGATTCCAGCCAATCAGGCGCGTCGGGGGCGGGGCGAATGTATAGTGCCGTTTTATGTGCATGTGTGCCGCCTACTCGTGCGCCGCTCGGAGTACGTAATACACCTTGGAGCCGCCGACCTCCGGCGAACATGTGTCTGTCCCGAACTTCCACCACATAGTTTGGAGCAGCGGTCGGTACCGAGAGCGGGACGTGGACGTGGGGGGGAACCACCGTGTGAGAGCGGGCTACCATGGAAAAAGTCTGTAAAGATGCCAAGACGAACCCGGCGGCCACGGCCGGCCTCTGGTCCAAGGTGTTTTTCTGGTAAGTCGACGAACCGGACCCCCCGAAGGTACCCGCGGTTAGCTTAGCGGGGCTTTAAACATGTGGAGACGGGAGAAAGTTCACGGTAAAGATGGCTGTTGTGTTTACCTATGGGCAGGAGGAGAGCGCGCAACCTGGAAGTTACCGCGAGCAGCACGCGCTGCCTGGAGACGGAAGTTTGTTAAAATGTGACTAAACGGTAGAAAACGGTCGTAGAAGTGACTTTAACGGATGTCCGCTGCGTGTTTATGCGGGTCCTCTTACGTCGCTTTGCTCCCGGCATCCGGGTTTGATTGGAAAGTTGGTTTCCTCCTCACTTGTCGGTCACATCGGAAGAGGAGGCACAATGGACGGACAGTTTGGGGAATTAATGATTTCTAAACATGTGGCGTTGAGCCATGACAGGGTCTCCATCACTGACACACCTGTGCCCTCACCTGCCAGTGAGGCTGACTGAAGGGGCTGCTGGGCTCTGGTCTGGGGGCTCTCTCTCTCTGGTGTGGCTGTAAAATACCTTCCTGGAAAGTCAAATTTAGTTCAGAGGAATGGACGTGACCACCCTCTATTTGTGGTCTTGCGCCTCTGACCAGCGTGTTTACATGTTCCAGTGGATCAGCTGCACACCTCCAGCTTCATGTTCTAAGTCATGCTCATGTCTGTGTTCTGTAGCCTATAGCAGGGCTGTAGCAGCAGCTTGTGATGTGTGATGATGTGCTGAGTTACACAATGAACAGATACACTGTCCTTCTCTTTACATTTGTTATTCTCCCATTTCTGTTATTTCTTGCCCATTCCCAGGGCGACACCAAAACCAGATTCCTTGTTTGTTGTGTTTCCTGTTAAAGCTGATTCTGACTCCCGTGTCCTCAGGTGGCTGAATCCTTTGTTCCACACCGGCTACAAACGCAGGCTGGAGGAAGATGACATGTACGAAGTGCTCACCGAGGACAAGTCGGACAACCTGGGCCAGGACCTGCAGAGGTAGAGGCCTTTAAAATCCATCCATCCATTATCTATACACACCTTAATCCTCACTAGGGTCTTGGGGGGCTGGAGTCTATCCCAGCTGACTCAGGGTGAAGGCAGGTTCACCTGGACAGGTAACCAGTCTGTCACAGGGCTTTGTTATGCAGGTCACTTTAGGTTGAGGTGTGTATCGGCTTTTGTTTTACAGTCACTGCTGCGCCCCTGAAAGCCCCCCGAGCGGTGCTGTGTGTTGTTACCGGGGCAGTTGTCAGCTGAGCTCTTCTGTCATTACCTGCAGCATAAACAGACTTTATAATATAGAGATTTATTGCATCACAAAAAACACAACCTAAAACATGGTGTATAAAAATACTGCCAGTATTTTCTTGCAGTTGAAGAGTTTTTCTTTTTCCTTGACAAAATACATATAAATGAATTTTAAACCGCCGTCCACTGGCGTCCCTCCTACTCCCATTTCCAGACGTGTTTTTGGAACCATTGTAAGCAGTTTCAGACCAGTTTTGTTGCAAAGTTTCCCTGAGGAGCTTCAGGGGAAGCGCAGGGTAAAGCTATCCTTGTTTGTCACAAACGTGTAATACTTCAGCAGAGTATAAATGTAGAGACTACTGTAAGGTCAGCCTCGTGCGTCTCTTGCTGGACATGGCAGCATCTGCAAACATCCCCTTAATATGTAACCGTGGCTGACTTAAAGACGTGTTGCCGGTGATTGCATCAGTGGTCTGTGGAACCAAACACTTCCAGCTCTTTCCAGACGTGATGCTCAGATAGCTTTAAAGAAACTTCAGATGTACACCTTCTATGTGACTTCTTGTTCCGACTAGTTCAGCCAAACCGTGCGTTTCTTGACTTGTAGTGGCCTGAAGAGACTTTCACTCGTTCAAAAATGCCTAAATTTGCATTGCAGGAGTGTTTCTTGCAGTCAGCCATTCTCAAGACCTAAAAACCTGCTAAATATTTCCGGTAATTCGAGTTTTTCTTGACTCAGAGTGGACCATTGGGGGGTAGGCTACACATGACGGTATATAAGCAGTCAGCATGCAGTAAAGGCAATGGGTCTAGTTTATTTACCAGATGTCGATGTATTTCCTGTTATCTATACAAGACAAACCCATTATATTTGTTTCCGCTAACCAGGCAAAAACCAGAGAAGTCATAAAAACAAACTGACGGTTCAAAAGATGATCCCGGTCCTCTCACTAGCCAAACGGTTGCAGCGTTATCAAACAGCCGCGATTCATGTTGGGATGTTTATGAAAGACGACTGAAAACAAGTTTCAGGTTAATGTTTAAATGCAGCTTCTTTATTCTCCTGGACACCAATAACGCTGGGCTTTAATTCTGGTCATAAAGTTTACTGTACGCTGGAGGAAAGGTGGAGGAAAGCAGCTGTTGTGTCTAGAAGTGTTGACGCTGCGATGGATAGCCATGTAGCTTATTACCTGCCAGTTATTTTTCTATGAAATTTGAATTTATCGGCGCTCAAAGGAGCGTGAAATATTGTCCTGAACGCAGCTCGGTTTCGTTCGTCATGAGTCATTATTTATTGATTTGTGTGTAATGTTGAAACATGATTAGATAAGACTGCTTTTGATCTGTTCTGTTAAAAAAAAAAGAAAGGACAAGATGCCATCTCGTTGGA
Organism: Stegastes partitus; assembly: GCF_000690725.1. Taxonomy (NCBI): domain Eukaryota; kingdom Metazoa; phylum Chordata; class Actinopteri; family Pomacentridae; genus Stegastes; species Stegastes partitus. The sequence continues at coordinate 94,138 of NW_007577844.1, read as the reverse complement.
TTTATTGTGTCCGTAGAGTCAACTGCACAAAGTCTGGAGAATTTAATTTGGGGCAATTTGTGTGATTTGTGGCGCGACTGGATTACAGACGTCTGGTTTCATCTCTGGAGTGACTTCCAGGGAAGACAGGTGGAGTTTTTCTTCATACCATGAAGTCCAGCCATGCAAAGACCAAACCCATCGATGACTGTGTCCTTTAAAACTACTGGGACCAGCTTTCGTAATATTGTATTTTCCCCGAGCCTCCTTAAAAATGGAACTATACATTTTTGGGCGTGTATTGTTTTTTTTTTTCCCCTCCAGGTTTTCATAGAAACTCTGTGGATACGTTGGAACTTGCCTTTAACCACACAAGTCATGTTATACAATGAAAGGGAAGCCTTTCTTTGATCATACAATTAATAAATTGCTGCTTCACAGGCGAGTCCCGACTCATCGGGATGCTAGAATTTATGACACGACAGTAACCGAGCCAACGCTGCCTCTGTGTTTGACAGATACTGGGATCACGAGGTCCAGAAGGCGACCAAAGAGATGCGGAAACCGAGACTCTCCAGAGTCATCATTCGGTGCTACTGGAAACGTTACGCGGTGCTGGGATTCTTTACGCTGATCGAGGTCAGTGTGAAGCCTGTGCCGAGCTTTGGAAATGAGATGAATGGGACGTAGAATCCCTAAATGTGCTGTTAAGTTACAGAAAAGAAGATAAGCTGCATCATTTTTAGCATTAAAAGCATGTTTGTATGCACAGAAGTAAGAGTGTTGGGTTGCTAGAAGACGACATAAAGGGAATCTAATACAATAAATTACTGCTTTTAGTCAGTATGTTTCTATAACCGTCACCCTTCTACGTCTCTGTCCCTGCTTATCAGGAGGTGATGAAAGTGATCCAGCCAGTTTTCCTCGGACAGCTGATTCGGTACTTTGAGACTTACGACCCAAACGACATGATCGCCCTGTACGAGAACCTCGGCTACGCGGCCGGGCTGTCCGTCTGCACCATCGGCCTGGCGCTGCTCCATCACCTGTACTTCTACCACGTCCAGAGGGCCGGCATGAAGATCAGAGTGGCCATGTGTCACATGATCTACAAGAAGGTGAGCAGTAGCGCTCAATAACACAACACAAGTTTCCGCCTGATTGTCGTAGAACGCTGCTCAGATTACACTTGAAGGCTACCAAGGAAATTTCTGCATTCCTGTGCTTGGTGCAGCCTGCCAAGTTCCGTCAGGTAATCCTTTAAGATGTGTGCTGGGCGGGGGGGAGGGGGAGAAGAGGCCGGAAGTCATAAAAAGGAGGATAAAATTGATAACTTCTGAATTTAATAGTGTTGGTTTCTTTCTTCTGTCTTTCAGGCTCTGTGTCTGAGCACGTCAGCCATGGGAAAGACCACCACGGGACAGATCGTCAACCTCCTGTCCAATGATGTCAACAGGTTTGATGATGTAGGTGACGACTCAAGCTTTTAGGGAACAAAAAGGGCTGCAGATGGCACAGAAGAGCTCACACAGTCTGTACTTTACCACCAGTGTCGCCTCTCGAGATGCAGTTACCTTAAAATAAAAATATACCGAAATGAAATGCAACTACAGAAATATGTGAAGCATAAAACAAAGGCGTGTCCTATTACATCCACTTTTAAGGCAGGATTGTTCAGCCCCTGGACTGGATACAGCACAAGCGAGATTTAGATTGTCGAGAGAAAATAAACTTTACATCTACATTATAAACACATGAATTCAAATGTCCTGTGACAAAAACAAATGTTTATCCATCTGACTTTGTAGAATACAACAAACTAACCTGAATTAGTCAGACTATCTTCTGTTAGGTTGGCATCATTTATTTCCTTAATCTTAAAAGAACACACCTGAAGCCGATGAACACCTGAATAGTAGTTGGCTTGTTCCAGTCTAGGATGGCCCCCATTCAGAGGTTGTTTGGTTTGGACTGTGCAGGTATTATTAGCTGGAACACATCAGGTGATAAGTAAGTAAAAGGACTTGAGGAATGCATTTATGAGTCACCACTTATGAAGTATGTAGATTCTGGGCCTGATAGCTGCCAGGTACGATGCACGTACCATGCCTTTATCTTAATAATGTCAAATCACAGCGTCTCACGTCAACGCCGTCCTGACTGCGTTCACTCAGAGCACGCTGGCAGATCTCTTCACCAGCATGAGGTTTGGGCTTAATTACACTCCGAGCACCAAATCCAGTTTGTCTCACTGGAATGTTGAGTTTCGTTTTAATCAGTAGGGCAGAGCCTGCTGTGAAACTCTGCTTTCTAGAGGGCATTTTGTTTCTTGGCAGTGGGACGTTAATTACACCATGCCGTGCTCCACTACTGGTTTAGATTAAAGCTTTCCGAGCTGCAGAGGGATCGACTCTCCCTGTGAAGCTGCTCCGTGCTGAATGTGAGGAGAAAAGAGTCGCCCTGGTTTCTGCTACAGCTTCTTCATGTTCTCTTCAACAGGTGACCATCTTTCTGCACTTCCTGTGGGTGGGGCCCCTTCAGGCAGCGGTAGTCGTGGGGCTGCTGTGGGTCGAGATCGGTCCCTCGTGCTTGGCGGGCATGGTGGTCCTCATGTTCTTGATGCCCACCCAAACCATGTTCGGAAGACTCTTCTCAAAGTTCAGGTAAAACACGAGACCAGACATTGTGGTCGCTGTGAGACCTTTGGAGCCTCCTCCCTTAGTTATTGTTGCTGTCAGTTCTCCATGCACGCAGTTTATAGATAACAGGGTTTATCATTAAAAACAACTTCATAGTCTCTCACAGTTAAAAACTATTGCGGGCAGATTGCATCGCTTGTTGCTCGCTACCTAATTATCTTGCATCCAGGCAGTTCAGATTGTAAACACAGCGTAATCTATTTCAGTCCTCTGTCCACAATAGAGTGTGTTTACTGGCTGCAAAACGGAGCTTTGACTCGTTGTCCCTTGTGGATAAATCCGTATAATCTACAAACATGCACTGGTGGTTAGTTGATGAGAGAAGCTGAAACCTGGAGTGGTTGGGGAAACTCTCAGAGGAAGTTGAAAGTGTGGTGGGATGTTGAACCTTTGAAGGACAACTCAAAGTGTGTAAGTCCTTCACAGCAGGCAATACTGCTTTATTCATTTATTTACCACAGTGTTAACGTTTTAGGTGCAATCTGAGAAACCTGTGTGGGAGCATCATACTATATGCAGCTGTTTTTATATTTTAAAGCCCTAATATCTGCTCTGAAGTTCTTCTGCATTTGGTGGTCAATGTGCTCGAAATCATCACTGAAACTCCTGATTGCCAGATAGAAAAAAGGAACTAATGGTTGAATCAACAGCTAAATCCAATTCGACTGACAAAAATCAGACTCCGTTGAAGCTACAGTTAGAGACTTAAGCGACTGTGTGTAATCTTTTGGTGACCTCCAATTAAAGTGAGGCTGAAGAGGAAATTTGCAGAATACAAAAGTTGTCACTTGAATGTCAAATGATTTAAATTGGAATCACCTCTGAATAGTTGCCGTTGCTGTCCAGCCTCTGGGGTCAGCTGGATGATACTATAAATAAACCTGCTGCTCAACCAAAGAACCAAATGAAACCAAGCAAAGGTTTACTGAGTTACAAAAGCTAGCTGAACAAAAACAGCAAAACACCCTGGTCAAACTGAAATTCAATACATAACCAACAAAAGAAACTAAAACAACAAGCACCTCAAGACACGAGTAACTCATAAACCAAGTTGGACAGCTGCTAACCGAAGCTCACCAAGACTCGGGTAACTTTCACACTAAGTTAGCTTCTGCCAACAGAAGTTAACATTCACACACAAAAACAAGAGGCGCATGTTAAAACCCAGCCGGCCCGACTGAGAGGCTGGCTGTAGATTTATAACCAGGTGTGGTGGTGATTGCTGGAGAAGAACGGCTGAGAGCAGGTCTGGAGCTCCAGGACAGTCGCCCCTCATGTCTGCCAGGTGGGATCTGGAGCAGGTCTTGAGGCAGCCACAGCAAGGCCATCTCCTCACACAATGATCACAAGTCCACCACATAACAAGACGGCACAAACACCAGGGGCCCTAACAACTGCATTAGCTCTAAGTAACAGTCAAAAACAAACTGTTTATGGACACTATATTGCCCCAGAGTAGAGATTAAATGCAACATACACGTCTGCCCTTGTGATCACAAAGCAAACACCTGTGATTTCCTATTAGCTGAACCACATGGTTGTACAATGGACACCAGAACTTTCTCAGTTTTGCACCCTTGGCCTGTGTCTATCTGCATCATGGCTCCACAGCTCATAGAACCGCCAGAGGAAGAAGAATCTGTGTGCGAGGCTTCAATCAAAATGCAGTAATCGGCACAGTCTAGCTCTAAATTAAAAAAAAAAAGCAGATGGCACACAGAGGTTATCAATGTGACAGTTCAAGGTTCTGCCTCTGTGGACAGCATCCAAGAAAAATACCCACGCTTGCTGTTTGGAATGACACTGCAGGATTAAGCTTTACTTAATGACATGAAAAGAAGCCTGACAAATATTGACACACGTTCTGTTTGTCGTGTGAGGCCAAAATAAAACTGCTCTGTTCAGGTGGAGCCTCCATGTGGTGACATGAGTGGAAAAGGTGTTGTGTGGGTGGCACCATGACTGCCTGTAGATGCACCAAAATACTGGTTGACTTAACAGCGATGCTACGAAGCGATCAGTGGGTCAGCGAGGTACGTTGAGCCTAAAGTCAGAGTTTTCCGTGTCACGATGGCTCCATGGTAACTGATGCTGTGGAGCTGACCTGGTCTGGAGCAGGTTATGTCCAGAGTTTCAGATTTAAATCGGCTGGAGGAAGCGTCTCCATTTATCCAAACTGTCTCCTGATACTGAGGGAATATGTTTCATCTGCAAACCCGTTGAGCTGTGCGCTGCTGATGTCACCAAATGAAGCCGCTTCGGTCCAGTAGTGCACAGAACCGGACACGTATTCAACTGATTATGAAGAAAATTTGGTCCTGACTTCAGTTGCATGTAGTTCTTACTGTGGGGCCTGTGTTTTTATGATAGTAAATCTGAACTGTAAGGTTTTAATTTCACGTCAGACCACGTACCCACTTAGAAGTGATTCAATCATTGTCAGGTGACAGAGTTTTGAGTTGTTTGGCACTGAAGTGTAATTGCGCAGGAATGTACTCATATCTGTTGTGGGCTTTACGTAGCTGTAAAAGAAAAGGGATTGTTAAAAGCAAATGTGTCGTTGTGGATGTCTTAACGAGTGTTCCATTAAATGATGTCAGAACATTTATGCTAAAATCAGATTTCTACGTTCCTCTGCAGAAGTAAGACGGCCGTTCTCACCGACAGCAGAATCCGCACAATGAACGAAGTGGTGTCTGGAATTAGGATAATCAAGATGTACGCCTGGGAGAAGCCCTTCGCTGCTCTGGTCTCTGACGTCAGAAGGTAAAAACATGAAAGGGTGCTTATACTCAGCAATTTCCTCCACATAAGGGATGTTTTTAAAAATAGATCAGTGTAAGCATTTAAAGAGATGCCGGCTCAGTTCAAGAGCTTCTTTCTTCTGTCGTGTTTTAGGGAAACACTAGCTTTCAGTGTATGAACTCTATCATAGTTAGAGTTTAATCATTCACAATATGTACAGTATTTTTGCTACTGTTTATTTGTGATCTTTAGTAATCTATGTACATGAATGTTTTACTTCGTACCCATCAGTAACAGAGGGCAGGTTACAGATTCACAGCATTCACTGTGTGAGACTGCGTGCCCTGACTCGATGCCTGCACTCACATAGTCGTAGCTGCTCTTTGTTCCCTCTAGTGGGACCAGAAGCCTTTTTCTACACTGATGCTAACACACCAAGATACGCTGGAAAAGAGGAACATTTCTGGCTCGTGAACACGGACGTAAACGATACCAGATTTCCTAAATGTTTCATGTGAAAGAAAACGCGCTTGACGAGTTTGTTAGACCTTCAAGGGTTTGCGTGTCGGTGAGTAACACAGGATGTAAACAGTTTGGGTTTGTTTACATCAGAAAGCTCAGAGCCGGTGCCACTTTGTGCGCTTGATTTAAAGTCGAGCGGAGCTGTGCCAGCCTGGCTTTTAGACCACAGCCCTTGTTTAGTTGCAGTCGGTGGAGCTGCTCTGTGCTGTTTTGGATCTCTCGGTGTCGTTCCTAAAGAGTACCTGATGGAGGTTTTAACATTTCACTTGCTTGCTAAGTTCAAAATGTTCAACTGGAATCCCTCCCAGGTTCATGAAAAGAAACGGATGCTTCGAATGCAGCATGAGTGTTTGTGTAGAATATTTACACTTGCTGCTTTTTATTTATTTTCTGTTCAGTCAAACAAACAGTTTAAGGTTGTGAAAGTCCTCCGTCTCCTTAACCAGTTATTTGTCGCAGTGTTTGCCACAAGCGAGTCTTCGCTCTGGTTTTGGTAATACGTAAAGCTGCTGTAGTTGAGATTACATCTAAATTATTTGTTTTTTTTGTGTGTCACTGTAATTTGTTTACGCAGACCGACAGACTATTGCAATAGTTGTAATAATTGAAGGTTGTGAATATAAATATAAATCCACTGCTCCACATCCCTCATCACGTTTGTCCAGGCAGGCAGCATGCTGAAGGCTTTGTGCTTCTCACCTGCTCTAATGTTGGAACTCTGTGTTGTCTTAGGAAGGAGATCTCCAAGATCATGAAGAGCTCCTACCTGCGCGGTCTCAACATGGCCTCCTTCTTCTGCGCCAGCAAGATCATCGTCTTCATCACGTTCACCGTCTACGTTCTCCTGGGAAACACCCTCACAGCCAGCCGCGTGTTCGTGACGGTGTCTTTGTACACCGCCGTGCGACTCACCGTCACGCTCTTCTTCCCCAGCGCCGTCGAGAAGCTGTTTGAGACTCGCGTCAGCATCCGAAGGATTCAGGTACAGTGCTCCAGTTTTCAAAACTACAAAAAGCAAACGCACTCAAGGTCCAGTCTGCTGAATGGAGTTTTGTTTGTCTTTGGTCAGTGTGAAGTTTATTCTGTGCAGATCTCAAACTGCAGCAGCAAAGTTGCACCTTCATGTTTTTTTAGTTTGGCGTTATCCTAAAAGTCTGTATGTTCTTCATTCGATGAAACGACTTCCATAAAAGCACATAAAAGGTTATAGCGACTGCACCCAGCTATACTGCTGATGCTGCTACTTCTTTATCATTCGAGCTCTGCCGTCCTCACGTGGCCTCGTCCTGAAGGTCCAGTTCTGCAAAGCAGTTGCTTTCAATTTTTATGTCTCTCTCTCATAAGACTGGGATTAAATGCAGCTGCTAACCAGATAATTTAATTCAGTTCAATTTATTTATATTCACAAGATATATAATTTTATTTTTTGTTGTTATTTTGTTTGTTTGCTTTGTTGTTGCCTACTTTTTGTTTGGATTCTCTTTGAGGCGACAGTTTGAAGAAACAAAAAGCCTCCGACAGAACCAGGACTGCCAGTTCTGAAACGTACACAAATGATTTACCCGACGACCACAGCAAAAAGTCTTCTTCAGAAACATACCTCGACAGCTTCTGTGTGCTTATTACGTAACACCCGTGGAGATGATAGAATCGTTTTTTACTGCTATATGACCGTCTGGGTTTCTGTTTAACCCGTAGAACTTGGCATTGACACAATTTTGTTTTTTCGTTGTGAAGGAGTTCTTGATGTTGGATGAGATCACAAAACGGAGCACCGCTTTGCCGGATGAGAAGGATAAGAAGAGGGACGCAGCTGTGGAGGTCCAGGATCTGACCTGCTACTGGGACAAGGTCGGACACCTTCAGCTAACTGGGATGTACATGAGGAGAACTCCCAGCCAGCTGACTTGATGTGTTCTCCTTTTTCTGTGCATTGTTTTGGTTTTGTAAAACTTCAACAGAGTGCCCGCAAGTTACACAAATATCAACATGCAGTGATTGAAAAAGATGGATTAGACTCGGCAAGTGAAATCTATAGTGGTCCATCCTATGTTTGGTGAGACAATTCAGACTGGAGGGGGCTGCAAGGTGGCTCGGTGGTTAGCACCGTTGTCTAAAGTCCCGGTGAGGACGCCCGGGATCTGTCTGCGTGGAGTCTCCATGTTCTCCCCGTGCAGCGTGGGTTCTCTCCGGGTTCTCCGGCTTCCTCCCACAGTCCAGAAACATGCTGAGGTTAATTGGTGATTCTAAATTGTCTGTAATGTGAGTGTGCTTGGTTGTCTGTCTCTAAGTGTAGCCCTGTGATAGACTGGTTACCTGTCCAGGTGAACCTGCCTTCACCCTGAGTCAGCTGGGATAGGCTCCAGCCCCCCCTAGTGAGGATTAAGGTGTAGAGATGATGGATGGATTTCAGACTGACTGCAACCCTATCCACATGGCTAAAAAGACATTTTAGAAGCGTGTACAAATTTAAGCTCGAACGTTTGAACATTTTTTTCTGTCTTTGTGACTATTGAGAATAATTTCTGGATTATTCATATAACCTGTAAATGTGTGTCTTCCCCATTCAGAGTCTGGATGCTCCGTCTCTGCAGAACATCTCCTTCAGCCTTAACTCAAATCAGCTGGTGGCTGTAATCGGACCAGTGGGTGCTGGGAAGGTCAGACGTCTGCTAATTTCATTGTTTGGTTGCTCTGTGTCAATTTTCCCCCTCGTTAGTCAGCTCCTGTCACACCTTTCCCTCTGCCTGCCTGATCTTACAGTCGTCCCTACTGAGCTCCATCCTGGGAGAGCTTCCAGCTGAGAAGGGGGTGCTGAAAGTGAGCGGCCAGCTGACCTATGCTGCCCAGCAGCCGTGGGTTTTTCCCGGAACCATTCGCAGCAACATCCTGTTTGGAAAGGAGCTCAACCCCCAGAAGTATGAAAGAACCATCAGGGCCTGTGCTCTGAAGAGGGTGAGGTTGAGTTTATTTAGTGCTTCCGATCACCTTGATTTGGATACAGGAGTCGTTAAATGGATTGATTGTTCAAACATTAGGATAAAGGGCTAAGTAAATAATAAAAAAGCTAAAAGAAAATAAACTACACATCCAGGGAACGCGACCCGAAGCCATCACACCTCGTTCAGGCTCTCTTTAAAGTGCCGTACGTGTGTGACATCATATCAGGATTTAGAAATAATACAGTCACCATACGGGAAATGCACAATGTTTTGTAGGCACCAGTACAAGTTTGAGGTGCTTAATAGTTAAATAGCTGACTTGGTTGTGGTTTGTGGCAAAGCTGTTGCCTGAGGATGTCGCTCCACCCTTTGAAACTTTTCACCTTGCTATAAGAATTTTGTCTCTATGCTGATCCTTTAGTCCTCCTTCCATGGCAGCTTGCACTCAGGCTGTGTCTGTGGTAAACCCTGGAGGTTCTGTCTTTGTCCTGGTCGGTCAAACAGGTCTTGGTGTTGCAGTGTGATAGTTTGTTAGAATAGTAAGGAGGCTCGTACGCGACGAGCCTCCTTACTATTTGGGGGAGAGGTTGCTGAAGCCGTGTTCAGTAACTGAGTTCCTCGTCCTGTGACTCTGCAGATTTACCGCATCATTAAAACACATGTGGCGTGGTGTGATGCAGACGCTTATCTGAGTACAATAAACCAAGTCAATCTTTTAATATGCGATTACACAACATACCTAATAGCTTTTATTTTGAGCATTAATGTGCTGACTCACTGTGTTCTTGGGCAACTCCATCACTGTCGGCTTGCTCAATCGGGAAGCTGATTGCTTAGTCATTGTAACTCAGTTTCTGCTGGAGAAGCTTTTGTAGACCTAACAGTGTGCTGTCATTTGCCTGTCTATAGCAGGCAGGGAAGGTACTGCTGTCACTAACCTCAAACAGGTTTAGACACACCTGCCACACTTAAATAGCTTAAACAGCTAATTAAATAACCGACTAAATGTTTCACATCAATTAGCTCATTAAACCTCGTCATGTTCATACGTTGGCAATGTTGAAGAAAATTCACTCGTAAATCCTTCAAAGTTTGCTGTGATGGGTTGTTTACTAGTCTACGGTGGGTGTGCCGACACAGTGCGAATCTGCAAAGGCAAGCTGACCCAGAACATTTGCAGTGTCACACATGTTGTAGGGTCTGTCAGAGGGTAGGGACGGGCTGCTAATCAATGACCGGAGGAACGAGAACAATGAACAAAAGGTGGTGAATTTGGGGGTGTGGTGACCTGTAGTTGTTAATCAATGACTGGAGGTAAGAGGACAATGAACAAAAGGTGATGGAAACGGGGGTCTGGTCATCATCCTATACAGCTGCTAATCAATGACAGGCGGTGAGAGGACACATGAACAAAGGTGGTGGAATCAAACGGTCCGGTGACCATCGAGAGAAGAGAGAATGTCTTTCTTCATCGGCAGCGTTCTGTAGTCTTTTGTGACAGTTGCAGACGTAGCACGCTGTCATGTGCTGAGAACAACAACAAGATAGAAAACACAACAATTAAGTCCTGATATTAATGTGTGTTGTTTTTTCCCTACATTACTGTGTACTGTGTCCTCATCCTTAATACGATACGACAGAAGAATGACAACACGCTGAACAAAAATACAAACGCAACACTTTTGTTTTTGCTCCCGTTTTTCATGAGCTGAACTCTAAGAAGACTTTTTCTATGCACTCAGAATCTGTGTTAGTGAGCACTTCTCCTTTGCCGAGACAATCCACAGGTGTGGCGTATCAAGATGCTGATCAGACAGCGTGATTATTGCACAGGTGTGCCTGAGGCTGGCCACAATAAAATGGTCAGTTTCATCACGCAGCTCAATGCCACAGATGTCGCAACTATTAGCCGACGGCAGGAATGTCCACCAGAGCTGTTGTCCGTGAATTGAATGTTCATTTCTCTTCTGTAAGCCATCTACAAAGGCGTTTCAGAGGATTTGGCAGTACGTCCGACCGGCCTTACACCAGCCCAGGACCTCCACATCCATCATCTTCACCTCCAAGATGGTCTGAGACCAGCCGCCCGGACAGCTGCTGCAGCAGTCGGTTTGCATCACCAAAGCATTTCAGCACAAACTGCCAGAAACCGTCTCAGGGAAACTCATCTGCATGCTCGTCTTCTTCATCCTGGTCTCCATCTGACGGCAGTTTGTCATCGTAACTGACTTGAGTGGACAAACACTCACATTCGATGGCGTCTGGCGCTTTGGTGAGGTGTTCTCTTCACGGATGAATCCTGGTTTTCACTGTACAGGGCAGATGGCAGATGGCATGTATGGCGTCGTGTGCGTGAGCGGTTTGTCAACGTTGTGAATCGAGTGGCCCATGGTGGCAGTGGGGTACGGTATGGGCAGGCGTATGTCATGGACAACGAACACAGATGCATTTTCTTGGTAGCAGTTTGAATGCACAGAGATACCGTGACGAGATCCTGAGGCCCGTCATTGTGCCGTTCATCCACGACCATCACGTCATGATAATGCACGGCCTCAAGGATCTACACACAACTCCTGGAAGCTGAAAACATCCCAGTTCTTGCACAGCCAACACCGGACATGACTCCCATTGAGCATGTTTGCTCTGGATCGGCGTATATGACAGCATGTTGAAGAGGAGTGGACCAGCGTTCCTCAGGCCACAAACAGCAACCTGACCAACTCTGTGTGAAGAAGATGTGCTGCACTGTGTCACACCAGACACTGGCTGGTTTTCTAACCCCCAGATCTTTGAGTTCAGCTCATGAAGAATAGGAGCAAAAACAAAAGTGTTTGTTTTCTTTCAGTGTGGTTCGATGAAGTATCTGAATCATCACCAATCAAAACGTTTCCCAAACCATGAGGTTGTGGCGTCATTATTCTTGTTTCTCCATCCCGTTTTCTGTCACCTTCCTACTGTCAGATATCGGCAAAAAGTACTGTATAAAGAAAAACCTGTGAGTAGTTGACCCGTGGGGAGGTGAAGTTCTGTGTGGCCACTTCTGTGTTTGTGGGTTCTGTATTAACAACGCTCTGCTGTCCATTGTTTCAGGACCTGCAGCTGCTCCCTGATGGAGACCAGACGCTGATCGGGGACCGAGGAGCCACGCTCAGCGGGGGACAGAAAGCTCGTGTCAACCTGGCCAGGTACGAGGTGGAGTGTGAAGAAAGCCAGATGAGTTTTATTACATGAATAGATAAATGTTCCACCTTTATTTATATTTATAAGTGTTGAGTGAAGGATAAGGAGTACTTTCATTGAATATTAAATGGGTCTTGGCGGCGAACCAATGGTTGAGTCGTCCGGGTGCATACCACAGTGCCGATCCCGACATGGGACTATTTACTGCATGTCATTCCCCTGCTCTCCTTTCTTGCCGGTCTTTGTTCACTGTCTATAAAATGCCTCCAAACAGTAAATATAAAACGATGTCTTGCTGTCACGAAGACTGTCATGTTCAGAGCATCTTCCTTGCTATAGGAGACGAGCTTTGCGTTGTTATTTGACACTGAAATGCAGGGCTGCATGGAGTTAAAAAGAGGACTCCACTGTAATAATTCCCCCCAAAAAAGGAAAAAAATGAATACCACACATTTGTCATCCTGTTTAAAACCTGCCACCTCCATTACCCACAATGCAACTTCATAGCCAACAGTTCAGAGATTAGGTGGTAGCTAGCGTCAAACAAAAGTAAATCTACAGAGTAGATGTTCTCCCCGTGCAGCGTGGGTTCTCTCCGGGTTCTCCGGCTTCATCCCACAGTCCAGAAACATGCTGAGGTTAATTGGTGATTGTAAATTGTCCGTAGGTGTGAATGTGAGTGTGCTTGGTTGTCTGTCTCCAAGTGTAGCCCTGTGATAGACTGGTTACCTGTCCAGGTGAACCTGCCTTCGCCCTGAGTCAGCTGGGATAGACTCCAGCCCCCCATGGCCCTGGTGAGGATTAAGGTGTAGAGATGATGGATGGATGGATGTTTGTTTTCAGGGCTGTGTATCAAGATGCAGACATCTACCTCCTGGACGACCCTTTGAGTGCCGTCGACGCCGAGGTCGGAAGACACCTCTTTGAACAGTGAGTGATTTCAGAGCTACACAAACTCTCCTTCTCACCATATGCAACCCATTCAGTTTGTCAAGCCTGAGTGGCTGTGATCTCTCCCTCCTTCAAACAGAAGGTGTTCTGGTCACCCCCCCACCCCACTAGAGAGTCTTTAAAAGCTGTGGTGGAAATCTTCCAGCTTCCCATCACAGTAGGAAAAGGTTCCCGTAAAACGAGGGTGTTACTGGATGTATCTGTGTTGTTGCTGCACAGGCTGGTCTCCCTGACCTATCAACAATGCCTGGTTATTTAATAGTGTTGTTACAGCATTGTCATTTGGACCCACAAAGCACCACTCACGTGAAAACAGACAAAGATCAAGAAAATGTTTACACGAGCTGAACTAAGCCAGGAAGAGGCGCGGTGCTGCCAGTGTCAGGAAGGCATTTGAACTTGGCCCCAGCCTTCCTGTGACACTCTTCCTCTTGGATAATACAGCGACTCCAACCATTACATAACAGCTACGATAAGGAAGGCATGCAGACATGTTGAGCATTTTATAGTAGTTTTTATCTCCCATTCTCCAATAAGTTGCTATTGCTCTGTTAATATTTACGCATGCAGAATGGAGCCAGAGGCTGATAATATCCTGACTTCTGCTGTGTCCGTGTATCAGGTGTATCTGCGGCCTGCTGAAGAACAAGCCTCGTGTCCTGGTCACGCACCAGCTGCAGTACCTGAAGGCAGCGGACCAGATTGTCGTCCTAAAGGAGGTTGGTGCCTGTGTGAAGACCCTAGAAGGAAAGCTGTGTATTCAGCTTAACAAGATGTTTGTTTGCCAGACAAACAGGACGACGAATTCAGCTGGTTGTGTTTGTGCTGACAGCTTCAGTCTTGTCTTTACTCTTGGCCTCCAAACAGAGAGGAGGATGGAGCAAGGCTCACAAAACGTTCCTACATGAGGGCTGATGTATTTTAAGAGCAGACCATACTGTTGGTGCTGTTTGTAGAAGAGTAGAAACGCACAGAACGTTTTACTTTCCGTAGTTTGATAAACACCACAGCAGGACTTCACGCTGTTAGTGTTTCAGGAGGTTAGCATCCCTGCATACTGACATGTATTAACCGTAAACTTGTCAGCGTTTGTGTATACGTGATAACGTAGTGTTCAGGTGGTCTGTAAACACGACGCTGTGTTTGTGTCCAGGGTCACATGGTGGCGAAGGGAACATACAAAGAGCTGCAGCAGTCCGGAGTGGACTTCACCTCGCTGCTCAGGAAGGAGGAGGAGGAGGAGCAGCAGCCTCTCCAAGACGTCCCCGGCAGGAGCAGAACTCTCTCCCAGATCTCTGTGCTCTCTCAGACCTCCTCCGTCCAATCAGTCATGGATGGAGACCATTTACCGGTTTGTGTCTTTATTTTAAAATTTGGCCCATTAGCTGCAGATATCAGAGGAGACACAAGCTCAGAGACATGCTGAAGCTTAGATGTGTTTAGAATTACATTAGTGTCTTCCTGTTTACCAGAGAAGGGCAGTGCCTAATGGTTTATAATGACCTCCAGACACAGTGACTTGGTACACACAGTACAGTCGTGACTCTATAATCCGACCCTTAACAATCCTAAACCTTGCTATCCGACAGGTTTTTAGGAAAAACGAACGGAACCCATAAAAACAGCCTTAACATAGCGACAGCCTTGGATTCTGACTCTGACATGACATTTTATGTCACCAATCAGGATGACGGCGTTTTATCTGACTGAACAATCCCACAGATTGGCTACGTTCACACTGCAGGACTTGATGCTCAATTTTTTGATTGATTTTTTTCTGAGTTCCTTCACATTTCCAGTTGAACACGACTTGTATGTGATCTGCTGTGTGAACTTCATACGACCCAAAAGTGTCCCGCATGCGCAGAAGAGGACACGATGAAGTCACACGCAGCGAGCGTGCTCAGTGTTTACGGAAGTAAACATGGGTGGTAACGGTGGCGCGTATCTGCCACTCCCCCACCGCGGAAACAGAAGTGTGACCGCTAACTAAACTAGCATCAGCAGCCAAGTACTGCCTGTGCGTACAACATGACCACAGAAGCCAGCCTTGTTTCAGTAAACCAGGGTTACTTTCAGGAAATAAATGTGTTTAGTCCCAGGCTGGTTGTCAGATGTGGCTACACCTCAAGTTTAACAGTGTTTTCTTCAAAATCCCTCGCTGCTGCTGCTGCTGCTGCTGCTGCTGCGGCGCCAACATGAGTCTGTTTGCAAGACAAGTCAGATCTCACACCTTTTTAGTCTCAAGCAATAAGATAAAATGAAACAAGATAAACTTTGTTGATCCCACAGTGGGGAAAGTTCACCGTTACAGCAGCTCCAAAAAGAACAAGTGTAAAGTCAGTACAAGAAAAATGTAGGAACACACAGTGCAAAATTGCAAGAGAAAACATTATATACAGAAGATGATTTGTTAAGAGTCTTGCTTCGCTTCTGTGACTGCAGTGACTTTGTTTTGTTCTTCCTGTGACATCTTATGATCTTATCATGTATTAAAATGTGCTGCTCGGGTTTTGTCTGAACTCGTCTGTCTTTCCAGCGAATCAGTGTCTCACATCTTTTTTTCTGGTTACATCAGGCTTCTCTCATACGCCGTTTAGTTTAATTCAATCATCATAGTGAGAAGACCTAAATCCTCCTGTGTTTCTTAAAGGTTGTGTAATTTATTGCATACAGCAGACATGCTACACAGGGATCACAGTGCTTATGGCTCTGTGGGTTAATGTGTTCCTCACAGGCAGAGACGGTGCAAACGGTAGCGGAGGAGAGTCGAGCTCAGGGGACCATTGGAATGCGTCTGTACGTGAAATACCTCCGAGCTGGAGCCAGCATCGTGACTCTGCTGGCCGTCATGCTGGTCAACATACTGGCTCAGGTAAATGGGGAGTCCTCTGGAGGACACGTGGCTCTTTGGCATGCAGAGCAGTGATCACATGACGAGTATAAATCAATAAATGTGATCATTCAGGTTTAAACAAACAGTGTTTTTATTTTCTAGGTGGCATACATCATGCAGGACTGGTGGCTGGCTTACTGGTAAGTATGGAAACCACAACAATACACTTCACAGCAATAGAAAGCTCAGTTTTTGCATGTTTTTACGAACTTGTTTGTAACCGTGAACCATTTATACCTGATCAGGGCTGACGAGCAAGAAAAGTTACTCCCTAACGGCACCATCACCTCGAACGGACAAAACGCCACCGAAGGGCTAAATCTGGATTTCTACCTGGGAATCTATGCAGGTAATCTGTGAACACATGCTGTCTTTTTGCAGCGTTGGGTATTTGACTTGTTTCTTATAGAGTGTGGCTCAACTGTGGCTAGAGTGGTTGTCGATCGAAGTGTCCTTGGGCAAGACGCTGAACCCGAAGTTGCTCCCAGTAGGCTTGCGTGGCAGCTCTGTCGCCGTTGGTGTTTGCATGTGTGTGTTATTGGGTGAATGAGAAACGCGTCGTAGCAGCAGCAGCAAGGTAGAACTATATCAGTGCTGTCCATTTACCGTTTACCGATGTTCTGTTGCCAGGTTTGACTGCAGCCACCATCATTTTTGGCTTCTTAAGGAATCTGGTTCTGTTCAACGTGCTGGTGAGGTGTGCACAGGCCCTGCACAACCTCATGTTCAACGCCATACTCAGAACCCCTGTGCGCTTCTTCGACATCAACCCGATCGGTAGGTTGATAGTGTTGTGGTTGTTGAAAGCATATCCATTTGGAAGTTCTGATTGTACTTCTCGTGTTACTTTTGTTCCGTGTTGGTCAAGTTAATGCTCCAGTGGTGATTTTACACTCAACCCTTTCATATTGTTTCCTGTCTCACCTCAGGAAGAATCTTAAACAGATTTTCCAAGGACATCGGCCAGCTGGATTCCAACATGCCGTGGACCTTTGTGGACTTCATTCAGGTGAGAACAGATCTCACGTCAGTGACGCTGCAGCTCATTAAACCTTTGGCGCATATTTTCATTATTAAATACAAGTAAGGGGTCACTGCTCATCGACAGAACTGTTCCGATCCTTTTACTGACTGTAAATGTTTATCCAATTTAACTTATTGGTTTCATGTCCATGTGAAGGCAC
The DNA here is from genome assembly GCF_000690725.1 of Stegastes partitus. Classification (NCBI taxonomy): domain Eukaryota; kingdom Metazoa; phylum Chordata; class Actinopteri; family Pomacentridae; genus Stegastes; species Stegastes partitus. The sequence goes on along the minus strand of NW_007577844.1, from coordinate 77,040 downwards.
CAAGTGCTTGGAGAGAAATGAGGCGCACAGGTTCAGGTAGACAGTTTTTTGGGGGCTTTTCTTTTGGCATCACTGTGCAAAAATTCAAACCTTTCAACACATGGTTCAACTAGTCTAAGAAGAAAATAGACTTCTGCTCCTCTTCTTGATTTTTGGGAAAAGAACTGGTGACCCTTTTTTTTTTTCTTCACTATTTGATTTATGACATAATAAGTGACACTACAGAGTCTCCTATTTTTAATACTCTTCGTTATGTCTCCTGCTGTCTCTGAGCAGGTCTTTCTCCAGATTCTCGGGGTCATCGCTGTAGCAGCATCGGTTATCCCCTGGATCCTCATCCCCGTCGTACCTCTCCTCCTGGCCTTCCTCTACTTGCGTCGCTACTTCCTGCACACGTCCAGAAACGTCAAACGCCTCGAGTCCACCAGTTAGTGTCCCACATGCTCTTTGTGTGTTCTTTCATTTCATTTCCAGTTTCAAACCCACACCGTCAACCCTCTGAACCCCAAAACCTCATAGTGGGTTTGAAAGGTGTGTGTTTTTTTTTTTTTGTTGTTGTTGGATCGTGTGACTTTCGGTGTTGTTGGAGAAGACAACCAAATCTAAGCTAAAAATCAGGATGTTTGATTAAAAGGTGTCGTAACCAGATTCTGCAAAAGCACAAACATCCAGGCTAACGTGGCGGTAACTCCTGTGGACCCTTGAAAAGGAAAAGTGGACATGTTGATTTCAGTTTTTGTACAATGAGTAAGCAAGATTTATGGCAATATAACTAAGACATTTTGAAGTTCTCTCTGCTTCTAGCCATGTTTGTGCTGTTTCCATAGAGCTGCAGGACTTTGTTTCAGTGAAAATGAGCAAAACCCACCTAGAAACCACTTGGTGTTCAGAGGGTAAAGGTCATTGTGTGTTTTTAAGGCAATGCGAACAAGTTTCTAACGATAAAAACTGTCTCTTCACCGCCTGTCCTGCAGCTCGGAGTCCAGTCTTCTCCCACCTGTCCTCGTCTCTTCAGGGCCTGTGGACGATCCGAGCCTTCGGCGCTGAGGAGAGATTCCAGAAAGCATTTGATGCCCATCAGGACCTGCACTCAGGTTCTCCTCAGCCTCAGCACTTCTTGGTCAGTCTTGGCTTTTAATGTTCTGTGTCACTGACTTTCTTTTTTGTGTTCTTCCTCCTGAGCAGAGGCGTGGTTCCTGTTCCTGACTACTTCTCGCTGGTTTGCTGTACGCCTCGATGGCCTCTGCTCCATTTTCGTGACCATCACCACGTTTGGCTGCCTGCTGCTCCGAGACCGTAAGGAAGAGTTGAACACTTTGCTTTGTGTTGCTGATGACGCGCCACTAGGGGGCACCAGCGTCTGACACTTTGAAATCCTCCACACAGAAAGAATTCACTTGATATAGGAGAGGAAGTAGATCCTTGCTGAGGAGAGTGAATGCTGGTGAGATTTGATGGTTATAATGAAATTGTTGTTCTTGGTCCCGTTAGAGCTGGATGCTGGTTCTGTTGGTTTGGCTCTGAGCTACGCCATCACCCTGATAGGCATGTTTCAGTGGGGTGTCAGGCAGAGTGCAGAGGTGGAGAACATGGTAAGAAACTCAGTTTGTCTTGGGTTGTAACATACTGTAGACTGAGGTGGTATCCATTGGATCTATAAAAATGTCCTGAGCGTTTGAGTCTCACTTATGCTTTAAAGACTTTGTTGGTTAAACCACGATTCACATTTGATGGGTGTCTTTTTTGATTGTTTTTCCACACAAATTCTACTCTGTAATTCTGTCGTATGTGTTCAACAGCATATAAGCTGCAAATATTTTTGTTGTTTTTGCCCTGAAAAAGACAATATTCCTACCTAGTTGTTTACAATACAAATGAATATTCCATCAATATTCCAGTTTACATGCAGCATATTTTCTTCAACGTTTTCCCCTGGGGACGGACTTGTTTAACTTTAAGTTCTACTTTAATTCCTTCAAATCAAAACTATGCTCTTCTCCCTACCGAAGCCTTGCAAACTGTTGGGTTTGTGTGCAACTGAGCTGCCACTGAACAGAAAGAAACTGCAGTCGAAACCTCAGTTGGGACGCATCTGAATTCTAACACCAAAATAATGTCACCACGTCTTTGTAATCAGGAAATTTGGAACAAGGCCCAACTTGTGTCATAAGGAATATTAATGTGGATGTGTGCTGCTCTTCTGTCCTCAGATGACTTCAGTGGAGAGAGTGGTAGAGTACACTGAGCTGGAGAGTGAAGCACCCTGGGAAACCCAGAAACGGCCTCCCCCTAATTGGCCGAGCAAAGGCCTGGTGACCTTCGACCAGGTCAGCTTCTCCTACAGCCCTGAAGGACCGCTGGTGCTGCACAACTTGAGTGCGATGTTCAGGCCCAAAGAGAAGGTCAGATGGGTTTGTTTCTCAGACACCAACCGGCACCAGCGTGTTGGACACACTCTCAGACCTGAGCTTGTTGTTCTCTCCTGTCTGTCAGGTTGGTATTGTGGGCAGAACAGGTGCTGGGAAAAGCTCCCTGGTCTCAGCTCTGTTCCGCCTGACAGAACCTCAGGGAAAGATCTACATCGATGGTGTTGTGACCTCTGAGATCGGCCTCCATGACCTGCGCCAGAAGATGTCCATCATCCCTCAGGTACAACGCGAGCTCAGCTCCTGTCACTGTGTAGTAAAACTGAGAGCACAGCAGGCCTAGTGTTAAACCAATTGCAATGCACAATTAGGATGGCTTGTGTGGGGGAACAGGACTGTGTGCCCACCTAGGTTAGTGTATAGCAAATCTTTCAGGAGCCATCGATACTTTAAAGTTTCACCTGCAGCAGGACAGAAACACTCACATCAGGTGTAATGGTCCAGGCATTTATTTCAGATTCTGTTTTTGTGAGCCAATGACCTCTGACCTCTGTTGTCATCCAGGACCCAGTGCTGTTTACAGGCTCCATGAGGAAGAACCTGGACCCCTTCAACCAACACACAGATGAAGAACTGTGGAACGCTCTGAAAGAGGTTAGTGAGACTGTGTTTACCACCTGCTGAGGTGGGAAGTTATGAAACAAATCTCAGAGACAACGATGAGTGAAGAGAGGTAAGGAAGTATGTGACATGCTCTTTTGAAATTGAAATTACTGGAGCCAAAAATACAGAAATTAGAGCTGCACAAAATAAAAGGATTAATGAAATGGACATCCAGAAGCACGATATAGAACAAACCCCTCCCTTCTTATGTAAGTGGCACTCGATGTACCCGTTCCATTCAAACGCCCCAGGTCCATTTTAAATTCCAGCTCAGCCAAAAATGCTGACACAGTCATGTCAATGTTATTTCATATTCTGTCGTGGCTATCATGGAATTTTCCTGTTAAGACAGAGGATGTCCATTAAGAAACCAGACAAGGAACTGTTTGAATTAAAGAATGCAATCAGGATCAGGAAGGAGAGAGTGTCTGAGAATCTCACAACGTAGCTGCTGTTTCCCAACGTGTAAACAATTTAGACCCATGATGTGTGTTTGTATGTTGTAGGATTCAGCTTTACTTCTCTTTATGTGATGCATCATTCACTCGCAGTTTGCAGGTTACTGAGTCGCTGCAATGTTCCCCACAGGTGCAGCTCAAGCCCGTGGTGGAGGAGCTGCCCGGTAAGCTGGAGACGGTTCTGGCTGAGTCGGGCTCCAACTTCAGCGTGGGTCAGAGGCAGCTGGTGTGTTTGGCCAGAGCCATCCTGAGGAAGAACCGCATCCTCATCATCGACGAGGCCACGGCCAACGTGGACCCCAGGTACTGCAGATAGTGTGCCAGTACCGTGCACTGAGTTTACATCAGGAACAGAACATGGTGACCTGCACAAACTGTTCAGATCTTTGCGTACTTGTCAAAGATCCTCACGGATTTCGAGGCGTGTTCTCGCTAAGCGCCCGAGGGCTGAGGGCCGTCCCAGTCGGTGTCAATGTGAGCGCTCACAGGTGTTTTGAGTCTTTTATGCACACTTTATGTAAGTCTGACAATGCAGTGAGCTGTGGGTTTTTCCCTCAAGCCATGTCTGCAGAAACGCAAACATGCTGTTACCGCAGTAAACAAACACGCATGGACGGAACAGCCAACCAAAGTGAATTCTGCAGGTCAGTCCATGCCGGTTCAGACAGAATTCAGGAAGTCTGTCGCCTCGTAGTCTCAATTTTTTTTTGTCCAGAATTTGCTTACTTGTTATTTGCGACCCAAAAATCAAATTTTGTAAAAAATAATTTGATTAATATTTGAGAAAATCATATTTTTCCTGACGTGAGAATATTTGTATTTTTGAGATTGTTTTTTTTTTTTTCCTCTGAGAAACTGTATTAAGGGCCCAATACATACATTTCACTTATTTGTAGAAAAGAAATTGTACAAAGCCTTTTAAATGTCTTTGTTGGTCCTAATGTCAAGTTGGTATTGTCTTCATTATGGTTGGAGTAGCGGTGGATAACACACGCGCACACACACACACACACACACACACACACACACACACACGTGTATCTTGTGCTTATGAGCCAGGATGTGTGTGGTATGGTGTTTTCTTTGGCTGGCTTTATGGTGAATTCCAGATTTGCCTTTGGCATAAATACACGGTACAAAACCCAGTAACGTTAGACAGGTTTTGGAGGTGTCAAGATGCCGTGCCAAGTGTTGTTCCAGAGCAGCTCTTGGCACATGGCTGCACCGTTTTAAAGCTCTGCAGCTACTTCAGCAACAACCAGACAATCTGTGGCCACATTCTGTAAAAACAAATGTTGTAAGTCTTTGTGCTAGAAATGTTAGCTTCTTGCTTTGTCTCACTTCATGCAAATCCACTGTTGCTGCAGGACGGATGAGCTGATCCAGAAAACCATACGGGACAAGTTCAGAGAATGCACCGTGCTCACCATCGCTCACCGCCTCAACACCATCATAGACAGCGACCGCATCCTGGTGAGTCCTCTCTGTGATTAAAAAATCTCGTGAGCAAGTTCACTCATGCTGAAGGACTTTCAGGAGACCCCACCTAGATCTCCAGGTTTCTGTTCTGTGTCGTTGCGCAATGGTGACGTGTCACGTGTTCCTCAGGGGGGAAAAAAAATCTCAAAAGGACGTTCCTCCACACTTACTTATTGTTTATTATTTTCTGCTCACTGGATTTCAGCCAAGTTGTTTGTGAGGCGTAGTGGCATGTGTCTGAACCTTAGTCGAGCTCATTGGCATGTCTCAAGGCAGCAGGGGAACAACGTTTGAACAGACGCCTAACCAGAATCTGTGCTGCCTGACTGAGAACACCGTCCAGCTCGTTGCTGTGCTTCTGTTTGCAGTCTGACTTTGTTGGATTTTAAGCAGGAGGTTTCAGAAGAGTTGCCACACGGATAACTGGCTCGTGGCGGCCAAGCGTTCATAGTGACGTCGCTTTTTGATCCTTCGATGTCGGCTCTTCCTGTCATTGTGAAGCAGAATTCACCAAACATTGGATTGTTCACCCACTAATGGAGAACGTGAGCTGGCTTTAGATCGTCATGCAACAGGTCAGTTTTGCCCTGCTGATGGATGTGTTGTTGTAACAGCAATCCTGCCCAGTACGAGAGGAACCGTCAGTTTGAGGGACGGGACGGATCCTCCCCTTTTGGTAGGACTTTACACAGCAAACCACAGATTTTGTTGATGCCAGTTGCCAACAGCTTTCACAGTCAGTCATCCAGTTTGGTGTTTTATTTGGATTAACTGTAACCGGCAAACACCTCCCTACCTGTCCTCTCTTCTTCACGTTGCCCATAATTGTTATCATACTAGGCCTCGTGACGACATACAGCTCTTCATTCCCAATACCTTGCCTGTTTTTGGCTGTAACTCCTTTGCAGCAGCTAATGACGGGAACACCTTACAAAACATTCTCAAGCTTGCAACTCTGACGCCGCTCACCAGCTTCAAGCTTAAAATCCAACAGACTGCTGTCGACTGTTGCTCTTGGTGCCTCTCAGCCAGTTCATGTTTGCAAATTAGAGCTGGTTCACAGACAGTTCTGCCTGGTTAACTGCACATCTGCAGATTATTCATGTGAGGCTGCCCCAGCCAATATAGCTGGGAGCATAGTGTTGCATTACTGACCTGACGTCAGCACACTGTGAGCTCTTTGCTCAGGTATCACATTCATCACAGGCTGGGTGTATCATAATATTTATTTATTCATAGAGCAAAAATTTAAAAGGCATCAAAAACAGTCATGAAATGATGTGAATTTAGAGACAGACGGTGAATTAAACCAACACAGCGTAGATGAGAGGTAGCAGCAGACAGTCACAATCAGGATGGCTCTCCAGAAAACGGGTCACAAACAGAACGAGGAGCCCTGAAGAGCTTTTAGTCCTCCTACAGCATTCTGCGATTCAAGTCCAACGTGGTGCCTTGGTACGGTGTCGGTTGAGGTGTGGTAACTTCTTCTGTGCCAACTTCAATTTTTTTGTTTGGAGTTCTCAGCCAACGCCACCAGGTGCAATTACAAGGCAAGGCAAGGCAAATGTCAAATATGAAATGTATTTTGTCGTCGTTAAAAAACATTTGTTGCATCTCAACATTTTTACATCGTCATCCTTTGATTTGTTGCTTTTGCTGTTCAGCATTTAAGCAAAAGTCATTTAGATACAATCGATCTGTTTTTAAATAAAGTACAAGGACCCAGCTACGAACAGACCTGTGCACTGAGTCCCTGGTTTGGTTCCTGGAAATTAAGTTCCTCCAAAATATTACATCAAATACAGAAATTATTACCAAGAAACTCTTTGGTTAAAAAAAACTCTGATGGCTGAAGGTTTGGCTTCCCTTTGTTAGACCCAGACACGGTGTCCTGTTTCTATACAGTCCATGAGTTCTTGTTAGAACAAAGTAGAAAAGATCGTTTAGGGGGTCACTAAACCTACATTACAATCAGCATCCACACCTGACGATGTATGATGAGCTGCTGTTTGTGTCAATCACATCTTTGGTTTCTTAGTGCAACATCATCTTCTGATGTTCTGTCCAATCCTGAGTAGATCACAAACCACCGTCACTGTGAGTCTGGACAGCGCTGTGAGGAACACGTGTGGAACATTGGTCGTCACTTTAATGAAGCATCAGTGTGACATATCCGAGGCTTTAGTCTTCATGAGATGAGAAAAGCTCAAACGGACAAAGCAGCTTTTGCTTTAGTTGTCTGCAGGAGGAGGACTGGGCCTGATTTTGGGAACTTTTCTACATTGTTGTGTAAAACATGGCAAACACAGCTACAGGTCAAGGAGCAGCTCTCTGAAATGAGTAAACAAAACTGTGGCTTCATGTTCAGGTTCTGGATGCGGGGGAGATCCACGCCTATGACGAGCCTTACGCCCTGCTGCAGGATTCAGATGGGATCTTTCATAAGATGGTTGAGCAGACGGGCAAACAGGAGGCTGCAGCTCTGCTCATAGCAGCTAAGCAGGTACGTGTCGCCCTCAAATACCTCAACACACATCGAAGAATAAAAAGCTTTTTTCATGGCTTTAGGTGAAACTATTTTTGCAAATGATGTCTGTGCAGGTTTACACGAGCAGAAGCCGTCCGAACGTGTCAAACGGACATGCAGAAGCAGCAGACGGTAGCCTGGTTATCTTTGAGACAGCTCTCTAAGCTCAGGAAGAGCCACTGCTACGCCAGAGGGCTCCAGAAGGTGCCTGCGCTTGTACACTGGCCTCCCAGTGAACGCACCCACCCACCCACTGCAGCCGGTGAGGAGACTGGAGCACAGGACCTACAGAGAGGCTGCAGCCTCGAGGGCCTTGAATGTCTGAACCAAACGCGCGCATTTAATGCTGTTTGTTCAAGCTCACAGAGCTGAGAAATCACTGCTGTCAGAACTGTTGATGCAGAGCACTATTTATTTTTTACTGCTTTATATTTATCAAGCTAAATGGCTGCTCAGTACGCTGAGGAAATCGTTTTTAAATGGCCGCATAATCCTTACAAACCTGAGTGCCTTATTTTAAATCTGCAGCACTTTGAATGGTTCAATCTACACGTACTGATATACCTGTAGCCAACGTTGCCTTTGTGTTTGTGAACACACAGGTTCACCAGAACCTAAAGCCCTCTGCAGACATAGGAGACCCAACACAGTTCGTTCAAGTGAAGGCATTTTGTTTTTTCGACTTTGGTCACTTTTCCGTTAATGTTTGTCGCGACGTCATCCAGACATACCAGCCACAGACTGGACCACACACCCGGCCATGTCTAATACACAAGACTATGTGTAAAGTCAAAGCAGCTCATTTATTTATGATGTAACGGTGACCTTGTAAGCTCAGGACAACAACAACTAATTATTCAACTACACCTCATAAACTGTGTGTGTCTGTGTGCAGCTGAGACCGGTGCCAAGCTGGAAGTGATACAGGAATGTTAGTGAGCCTGGCATCGTACGACTGTCGGCACGACTTTAAAGGAAAAGTGACCTGGGTGTTCATCTGGGTGTTCATTCACATATGAAGCCGACACGTTCATGTGCGGGGAGGGGGGGGGGTAGACAGATTTAACTGCAGCAAAAAATGTTTTCAACTTTGATGCCTTGACTAATCTAAACACACATTTTCCAGATTTTAGGAACAGTCTAAAAGGAAGATTTTTACCACTAATGTTTTGGACCTTGTATTTGAACTCCACTGATTTTAGAGTTTACAGGGGAAGGAATCTGAACACAGCTGCTACAGATGATGTGGAGTTTGTTGAATGACTTTGATCTGTTAATAACATGTTGAGACTTGTTATGTTATCTGCCAATTTGTACATTTGTATTGTCAAATTCTATATAAAAGATGCATTACACACACAACTCTTGTGATCTTTGGACCAGTATAAACACTATGTTCATAAAAAATAAACCTTTACCTCACTAAGAAGACCCGTGGAAGACAACAGGAAGCCCAGTGTTCTCTACAGCTCCAGAGCTGGAGCAGGATTGTGCAGCTTTCTAAATCATTCACTGATAAACAAACGCTTCCGTCCTCTTGTTTCTGAATGTGATGGAAGGCCTCAGGTTTCTCAGGCACGACTTGCATCTGGAGTCCAGTGGAGCCGTCGGTCCTGCTCCACTGGCCTCAGGTTGTCAGGACCGCTGGCTGCTCTGCTGCCTGGTAAAATATTCGTAAATGTGAACAAACCATCTAACCAGTCTCAGATGCACATGTTGACCGCCTGCACTGTGACTCACGTTTCGTGGAGCCTTCTTCAGCTCACCTGTCTGGCTGCCTGCAGCAGGGCTGCTGCCTCAGCCTGACCCAGCTGCTGCACCATCTTGTAGAGAGCGCCCTCTGTGTTCTGCAGCAGGGTGAGGGGTCGGTCGAACTCCTGGATGATGCCACAGTCCAGCACCTTAAAGCAGGATGAAGACCAACAGCAACCATCATTTAGCTGCTCAGGTACAGTGATCTAACAGCTATAAACGAGTTCTACCCTAAAAAACACAGAATCTAGATGTTCAGAAAGCCGTTAAAGTTGTTTTACTGCAGCAGGAAAAGCTAAAGGGCCTTCGTTCACTGTGTGTTTAGCTGGAACACAACACGATGTAAAACTGCTGATCTTCTGATCTGAATCCTTCAAGCAGCTCTGAGACGGACCAGAGGACTCACCAGGATGCGGTCGCTGTCTATGATGGTGTTGAGGCGGTGAGCGATGGTGAGCACGGTACATTCTCTGAACTTGTCTCGTATGGTTTTCTGGATCAGCTCATCTGTCCTGCAGTAAAACACAGCAACAAGGAAAACGGTTCAAAACCAAAACCCCCGACAGCATCGTGTGATAGACGTGTGTTGACACACGACTGGACGCTTGAACCGAGCTCTGTGTGGTTTGTCCTGCGGTACCTGGGGTCCACGTTGGCCGTGGCCTCGTCGATGATGAGGATGCGGTTCTTCCTCAGGATGGCTCTGGCCAAACACACCAGCTGCCTCTGACCCACGCTGAAGTTGGAGCCCGACTCAGCCAGAACCGTCTCCAGCTTACCGGGCAGCTCCTCCACCACGGACTTGAGCTGCACCTGTGGGGAACGCAGAGGCCGGTTCAGGGAAAACCTGCAACAAGGGGAAGCAGGAACTAAACTCTTGGGCGTGCTGACTGGAT
>NW_007577844.1:57162-66289 GCF_000690725.1 Stegastes partitus | reverse complement strand
GTGGAGTTGTTTTGAAACATCTGCATGCAAGCAGGCGAACACTGTCAGTCAGATGGATAATGCACCGAAGTAAAAACTTGCACGGCTGTCGTACTGCACGATCCACATCCTCACCAAAAGTTGAAATTTGCAGCGTGATAGGTTGCTGCTCAGAGGTTGTTGTTGTCGTCTCTCAGGGAGACGTAGCAGACAGACAGCGAAAGCAGAGTGACATGAGCAGCTAGTGGCAGGTTTACATGTGCAACCAGCATTCGGTGAGTCAGACTACCTGAGGGATGATGGACATCTTCTGGCGCAGGTCATGGAGGCCGATCTCAGAGGTCACCACACCATCGATGGAGATCTTTCCCTGAGGTTCTGCCAGGCGGAACAGAGCTGAGACCAGGGAGCTCTTCCCAGCACCTGTTCTGCCCACAATACCAACCTGACAGACAGACACAGTCAGCTGTCTGAACATATGACGATCAGGTCCAGACTTTCTTTGTGTCCTGTCTGTGAACAGAGATGCGTTACCTTCTCGTTGGGATGAAAGGTGGCGCTGATGTCTTTCAGGATGATGGGGCCGTCCGTGCTGTAGGAGAAGCTGACCTGGTCGAAGGTCACCAGGCCTTTGCTCGGCCAGTCAGGGGGAGGACGCCTCTGGGTTTCCCAGGGTGCTTCACTCTGTAGCTGTGTGTACTCCACCACCCTCTCCACAGAGGTCATCTACAAAGACAAAAGGTTCTTTTGAGTTCTGCTTTTTGGGCCTTATGTTTACATTGGGTCAGTTGTGTTTAACGTAGCTCATTATCACAAATCACAAACTTTCTTCAAGAGACCGAACACTGTGCTGAAAAGCAGCGACTTTTATCCAATGCAGGAGACAGATGAAGTACTCCAGACAGAAAAGCCCTGCAGAGGACACGTAGAGGAGCTGAGAGGAGCATCGGAGTTTCCTTCGCCTCTGTCCAAGAACTTTTCCAGGAGCAGGACTCTGAACATCGTCAGGGACTCCTCACACCCTCTCCATGAACTGTTTGAACTGCTGCCATCAGGCAAACGTTTCTGGAGCGTTAAAGGAAGAACCTCCAGACTCATGAACCGCTTCAGTCCGCAAGCTGATCCGGATATGCACACACTTCTGCACCTTATCTAATTTCAGAATTTTTTAGTTATAGTTTCAGTATTTAGATGATTCATTCATGTTGTCTTAACTTAGTTGCCTGAAGCTATTGGATCCTGGAGAATCTCATCTTGCCTGCACGACTGTTTAAGGGGAAACGGGCAATAAAATGTGATTTGATTTGAAGTGCACAACCAGGTTTGCACCCTGCATTCCTCGGCTGAGGAGCTCCTGGTGGTGGTTAATATCCAATGTGTGTGAACTATAAACAAGAATAGACAATAACTATTCTGGTTCTTAGCCAGACCTTTGCTCTGTGGCCAAAAGCTATCAAACTGTTGTGGTTGCTATTCACTACTACGCACTGCGTTGTGATGGCAGTGAAGTAACGTGGTTAAAGTTGGATCCTTTGGGATATTTTTACAACACAGCCCCGACAGCACAGAGCAACTGAAAAAATGGCAGAAATGTGCAGACGCTGGTATCCACCGTCATCAGAATAGATACATAAATACCAGTGGCTCTATAGAGCATTGGAAAAATAAAAGATTTGAATCTTAGTGATAGAAGGTGTACTGACTTCAGTTAAGTTCCTGCTGTGGAGCCTCATCAGGTTTTCATTTGGCCGAGGGACAGAAGATGCAAATTAGCTGCTCGCTAACTCTGGTGTAACAACTTTACTGCTCTTGCAATAATGAAGCAATGAAGTAACTAAACATTGCAGTGAGGGGTGTACGAACGTCTGCTGTAGTAAGCTTAGTGCAGCTTTTTAACCTTAGCTGGGCTCCACAAAGTTCCTCATTGACTTATTCACAAACACACAATCGCATACTAATGACCAAAAGCCTGTCACTGGAGGTAACTTGGAGTTTAATGTCTCGCCCAGACAACCAATACGAAGATGGATGGAGATCAAACCGCAGACCTTCCAATTAGTGAATAACCATTAATTGGCGCCAAGGAAATGCATCTGTCCATTCATCATCTGCAAACACTGGTTTCATCATAGAGATCATCGGTGGTCGGCACCGTTGCCTCACAGCTAGAAGATCCCCGGTTAGGACATTGCGTTCTTTCTGCGTGGAGTCTCCATGTTCTCCCCGTGCAGCAGCGTGGGTTCTCTCCGGGTTCTCCGGCTTCCTCTCCCACAGTCCAGAAACATGCTGAGGTTAATTGGTGATTGTAAATTGTCCGTAGGTGTGAATGTGAGTGTGCTTGGTTGTCTGTCTCTAAGTGTAGCCCTGTGATAGACTGGTTACCTGTCCAGGTGAACCTGCCTTCACCCTGAGTCAGCTGGGATAGACTCCAGCCCCCCCACCACCCTAGTGAGGATTAAGGTGTAGAGATGATGGATGGATCCCGAGTGTCCTAAATGGGGATCTTTTTGCTGCAAGGCAACGATGCTAACCGTCGAGCCACCTTGCAGTCCCATGAAAGAATATATTTAATTAAATGTCGCTCCGTCCTTACCATGTTCTCCACCTCGGCGCTTTGTCTCATTGTCCACTGGAAGTTTCCCACCAGGGTCACAGCGTAGGTCAGCACCAGGCCCACCTCTCCGGCCTCCAGCCCTGACACACACGACACAGAATTAACGAAACCAGGATGCTTCTGGACAAACACATGTCCAGACTCGGCCGACACAAATACTCTTCAGCTGATCAGTGTCTGTAGTTTGTCCTTCAGAAAGCTCACAGTCAGACCTGTCTCAGTACCACCAAGCAAATGCCACTGATGGAGCTGAAGGAATCTTTGTTGTCAAATACTGCAGTAGAATAACAGTGTCTTAACAATATGCAGCTTCCTCTCAGCCCATCAGCTTTAATTACCTCTAAAATGTCTCAGCAAACGCTCTGCTGTTGTCTGCAAGAGTGAACACCAGGACAAAAACAGAAGACAAACACAGCTGCTCACCGTCTCTCAGGATGATGCAGGCAAACGTTGTAAAGAAGACAAACGTGGAGCAAATGCTGTCAAGGCAAAGAGAAAACCAGCGGGAGGTCATCAGGAACAAAAACCACGCCTCTGAAGAAAAGAAAAGAAGAAACCAACAGTTTGATTTGCATTTATTTGTGGCTTATCTCACCTGGAATCATAAACATTATATTTCCTATTTCCTGTACAGATGTAATAGACGTAGCATTTCTAAAACATGGTGTCAGCTTTGTCAGCTTTGGGTTCAGTGTCTTGCCCAATGACACGTCCACCAACCTGAGCCACAGCCGCCCATAGACAAAGTAAGGAAACAAATCTAGATTATTAGACAGTCTATGCCTTTAATGCCATGACAATGTGTGGCAGTAACACATCTGCCTGCCTCTCTGACACGTCATGTGTGTCTTTAGTTGGCTGGTTATGTGAGTCTGATTGGAAATAATGGTCTGCTGCTGTTGTTGTGTGTGTCTCTGACTTACTGGCAGTTTTTATTTAAATTAATCTGCTGGTGACCCCAGATAATAATATTTGGAGTGTGGTGTGTGAACTTTAAGCTGGAGTAATGAATCCGACTTATCAACATTCACTGACTGCAGATACTAGTTTACTTCATGGTCTGGAGAAATAGCCAAGACCCCCCAACTCCCATCCTATCAGCAGCACTGTTCCGGGCCAGAGGGCTGGTTGTGGGTGATGTTCTGTTCCTTCCCCCTCCTTTCTGCTTCATTCCCAGGTTCTAATGACCTGATTGGGCTCCACCTGTGGAGCTGGCCAATCGGGGGTGGTGTGCTGCAGCTGAAAACCAGAGCTGCCAGCTTGACCGCATGTTGCTTTGTCTGTGAGACTCGTGTTTTGTTTGCTGTAAACGTGGAAGTACGTTTCTGTGGTGGTGAGATTGGGATGTTCGGTAAGTTGGGTTCCTGACATTATGCAGCACGTAGGAGGTTTTGTTAGACACATGAGGGCTATTGGTTGGTGCCACCTGTGTATTTGTTTCAACGCTCTGTTTGAAGAGAACTTTGGTCTTTTGATTGGGTTTGTGTTGTGGTATGAGAGGAGTTCGTCAGGCCACCACTTCGTCCTATTCCTTGTCTTTTGTGAACCTTTGTTGCACATTTTTGCTGAAGCACTGTTAAAATAAAACTCTAATTTTATTTACACCTCACAATGACTCCTGCATATCTTCTGGTTGTTGTGTTGCACTTTGCAAGAAAATATACTTTATCATCACTATTCCAGGTCTACCGTTGCTAAATATTTACACACCAGCATGTAAAGTCTAAATGTGAACCATGAAGATGCAACAGAAACATAAAACCTGAGTGCAGGTCCTGATGGGCGTCAAAGGTTTTCTTTAATCTCTCCTCAGCCCTGAAGGCTCGGATTGTCCACAGACCCTGAAGAGACGAGGACAGGTGGGAGAAGACTGGACTCCGAGCTGCAGGACAGGCCAAAGTCATTTAATGTAAAGTTTAAATCAGTTTTTTTTTTATACATATCATGATATAATGAGGACAATCCATGAGCGTACTTGTTGACTCGAGACGTTTGATGTCGCGTGATGTGCTGAGGTAGAAGCGTCTCAAGTACAGAAAGATTATGAGCAGAACGACAACGGGGATGAGGACAAGAGGGATGACTGCGGCTGCCACGGCAACCACGCCGGCATTCTGTAGAATTAACTATAAGAAAAAAACCATCACAAGGTGAGGAATACTGAAGTCCTATTTAAGGCAGAGGCAGCGTGTGGGGTCGTCCCACCAAGAGGAGTTCCTCACTTGATAGAAGTCCACAAAGGTGATGGGCAGCATGGAGTCCATTTGGCTGATGTCTTTGGAGAACCTGTTGAGGATTCTTCCTAAAGCACGGGGAGACCGTCACATTTTACCAGCATGTCGGTGAACAGTTTAAACTCATAAATACATTGAGATTACCAGTATGTATTTAATAGGATATACTGTCCATTGTTTAAGTCTTATTGACTGAATGACTTAAACAATGCTGGTGCGCCTGCTTGAAAGCTCCTGATCACTTTAGGATTTTCCATATCTTTGGATAAATATGACCTAAAACATCCTTTATGTTCAGACTACAGACATCAATAAATACTCAGTTCAATTTTGTTTATATAACGCATATCCACAACCCACTTATGTCATCTCACTGCACTTGACATAGTCAGTATAACATAGTTTTGTCTGCTGCCTTCGTTAGCCTTTGTTTGGTTCTTTGATTTGTAGCAACATCCACCATCTCCTGTTGTGTTGTTACCGTTCTGTTATGTTCATTTACGTTACTGAGCAATAAATTGCTTTGCTGAACCATTTCCATCTGGTTTGTTGTTACATCCAGCTGATCCTAGAAGCTGGATCGTAACAGTAATGAAACATAAAGGTGTCATGATGGTGTTCACAAGAACTTCCATCCATCATCTCTACACCTTAATCCTCACTGGGGGGCGGAGCCTATCCCAGCTGACTCAGGGTGAAGGCAGGTTCACCTGGACAGGTAACCAGTCTATCACAGGGCTACACTTAGAGACAGACAACCAAGCACACTCACATTCACACCTACGGACAATTTACAATCACCAATTAACCTCAGCATGTTTCTGGACTGTGGAAGGAACCCGGAGGGAACCCACGCTGCACGGGGAGAACATGGAGAGGAACATGCTGCAAGGCAATGATGCTAACCACCGTGCCACCATGCAGCCCAGCTTGACTTCATCTGTCTTCTTACAGGTTTGTGTGAAGCATCTTGAATCGCCTCAGGTATGAACTGTGCTACACAGATAAGCCTGTCTTGCCTTGAGATCTTTCCGATGATCACGCTGCAGCCCCGAGCAGCAGACACTGTGAGTCACATTCGTGCAGATTTTAAAGCTGAGTTCAAATCTGATCTGCAGCCTCACTGAAGAACAATCATATCCCCCCCAATGGTTTTTCACATCCAGACGTGTTTCGCCTGCTTTTGTTTTATCTTCAGTCTACATTTCGTTTACATCTGCTCTCCTTTGACATCACATACGTTGTAAATCACGGCATACAAATCAGATTGACTTGACTTATTGCACGGTTCCCTGACTGCCCCCTCAGGCATAATAATCTAAATTCTTATAAACCAGGACAGCTGTGGCTCAGCTGGTAGAGCCGGTTGTCCTCTGATCGCAAGGTTGGTGGTTTGAAACACTACAACATCATGAAGACGACTCTTTCCTGTCATTTCAATAAAACAGGATGCCCTACTACTACTTCCTACAGGTTCACATACGTTTGCCACTCATAAATATGTCGCACGGGATGATTTTCCTTCATAAACAAATGACCAGATACACCAATGTTGTCTCATTTGTTCACTGGTTTCTTGTTATATACTCGTTACGTATGTTGTTTTCGGTCATTGGTAATTTATGCTGAAATATAGAACTTTCTAAAGGATTCACAGACTTTCAAGCAACATGATGAACATGAAACTGAAAATAATTCGAAACAGGGCTCACCTATGGGGTTGACATCAAAGAAGTGAACAGGTGTGCAGAGGACTGAATTGAACATGCGGTTGTGTAGAATCTGAGCTGCTCTCACCAGCCCATGAAATATGATCAAACTCCTGGCATAACTTAAGACCACAGCGGCTCCGGTCAGACCTGGAGGTAAAGCCAGCAGGATAACTGGAGAGCAACTTTTCTCTTTTTGTTGTAGAGCAGGGAAAGCTACTGAACATGAAGTGTTTTCTAGAGTCATCACTCAGAGATGAATAGAAGGCCTACCTGAGTAAATGCCAAGATAAAATGTGAGATTTAACTCTGAGCGAGTCACGTTAATTCCATTCTTTATGCTAACAGCAGTGGCTGTGCTGTTAGAATACTCCTCTCTTGCCCTGTTGGTTGACAAAACAAACAAATCAGACCAGACACACCACATAATACAGCTACCACTGAAAAACTACTTAAACTGACTAAACCTGAATGAAGAGCTCACCAGTACACCAGCCACCAGTCCTGCAGGACGTATGCAGCCTGTGGACACAAAGGTCAGTCAGCATGTCAAGTCAAGAGATTCTTTTATCTTGTTAGCCTGTTGTAAATCTTTCTACAACACTTCATAGCAATGAAACCTAAGTAGGAAAGTACAAATAAGAAAGAAACACTGCCATTAATAACGTGTTTTTTACATTTTATTTCAGTTTATCGATTTCATTTCTCATTAATGTGTTCAGTTTAACATTACCAGGTGTTGTAGTACAGCTTCCTTACCTCTGCAACGACACTGAGCAGCACTATAAGAATTAAAACCAGGAGGCTACAGCTCGCAGTGAAGTACTGAAGATAAATGTGACAGCTGACGTTTCCTTGAGCTCGATTCTCTTCTTCAAAGGCCCCGACTGTTTCAACCTGCAAAACATTATCGTTGGGTGCTACCTCAGGCCAAACTCAACAAATTATGTTTTAAGTGGGCGCTTTATCTGCACCATCATGCAACATGTCGTACAGACTAATGTTCTGCTTGCTAAACACATGTTGCTGTATATGAAAAGTGGACGAGGAAGCACATAGTCAGCAGTGTACAATGACAGGAGAATAAGGTAGAAAAAAATATTTAAAGGAAAAATGGATGAAATGTGTTAATTAGCAAAATCTGAAAACAAAGTGACAAAGAGATGGAAAATGTAAAGCAAATCATAAAATGTATGTAATGTAACCTGATGTTCTGTGTGAATAAACCTACAGCAGGCTGTTCAGGACCGTTGCTCTCTGGTGGCAGGAGGCTGCTGTTGGAACAGTGTGAACTGTGTGACAGACTCGTCCTCTGGCTGATTAAAGACATTTTTTCTGGATCAGCTGATCGAGACTGCTCCTGCTCCTCATCAGTTCTCAGCAGAGACACCACGTCCAGGCCAGAGCGCTGCAGCTCTTTGTAGGTTCCCTGGCCCATGATATGACCCTGGAGGCGCAAACAAGGAAACTACATGAAGATAATGAGTACACACCACAAGGTGAGCAGACCACCTGCCCTCAGACACAGACACCACCACATAGTGGTAGCTGGTGACTTGTAGGGCCACTAAGCTGCAAACCCTCAGCTACTACTTTGGATTTTGCTGCAGGAATACTTTATGGCTAAAACGGGGAGAGGATGCTGCTACAGAAAATGATTTGTCCTCAAAAAGGACCTTAAACACAGCGTCCTGTCGTCTGTATTTGGGATCTAGTAACAATATCTTTGGCTCAAGAAGCAGTGGCAGGCTTCATTCAGTCATTTTCTTGTAAAAGACCACAAACCTCCTTAAGGACCAGAATGTGGTCTGCTGCCCTCAGGTACTGCAGCTGGTGCGTGACCAGGATACGACACTTGTTCTTCAGCAGGCCACAGATACACCTGGTCATGAACACAGACGGACATCACATATTCAGAAATACGAGGAGACTTAAAATTGATAGAACAGTATCCAAGAACAATCACTCGATGGAGTTGGTATGTGGATGGATTGAGGACACGCCGACTGGACAAAACTGTTCGTCACTCACTGTTCAAAAAGATGTTTTCCAACTTCTGCATCCACGGCACTTAAAGGGTCGTCCAGGAGGTAGATGTCTGCCTCCTGGTACACGGCCCTGAAAACAAACACAGACAAACTTAGAATTTCAATCAATAGTACTTTATCAATCCCTTACAGAGAAATTCCATTCACAGTTACATCTGTCCAAGAAACAAAAAGACAATAACTGGGGGAGACAGGAACTGTCGGGACTGCCAGCTAAGCCAGCGCCCTTTATCAATTAGAGGAAAAGGAAAACAAGAGGAAAGAAATGAGGGGGAACAAAAGTCAATTCCCAAACTGGGCTCCTCTGGGGGGAGCACAGTGTGGGAATAGGAAAAAAAACACCTCAGCACATCAGCAACATGATAAAACATCACAGCAAAACTCAAGACTTGCATGTGGGAGGTGGGGAGGGTGTTGGGGTGGGGGAGGTGTCACAGGCCAGACGCTGGGGGGCGTCACGCAGCCACGAGGCGCGTCGCGTCATCCCACAGCATACTGGTCATCCCACAGCATACTGGTCTGTGACGGGGGAGGGAGAGGAGG
>NW_007577844.1:54206-55827 GCF_000690725.1 Stegastes partitus | reverse complement strand
GAGCGTGGCTCCTCTGTCCCCGATCAGTGTCCGATCTCCATCTGGGAGCAGCTCCAGGTCCTGCACTCAAAAACAGTGGAGGCTTAAGACACATACTACATCCCTGAATGCTAAAATTGAGACAACACTCCACCATTTAATAAGTTCCGCCACTCATAGTAGCAGCTGTTTGGTTTTCTTTTGGCCACAACAAAACTGATGCTGCGTTCCGTTACGGTCTGACGTCAGAAACAGTTGAAAGCTCCAAATTCCAATTGAAGAGCAGAGCTTACCTGGAAAAACAAATAAAGGAGGATAAATAATGCAAATTATTGTTACACCCACCGGCCTGCCAAGTACCAAAAACGCTACATGTTTTGGATGGTATATGTCATTCACATTTATATGAGAGGCTGAAGTTGGGCTGCATGAAACTGGAAAGTTTCCAAGTAGGAACAGCAGAAATGTGCATTTTAAGGTGTGGAGTTTGACATTTTTGACCCCTGTGTTGTCTGGAAGGCAAACCCATTGGTATTTGTTCATTTATAAAACTATCATAGGTCAAACTCACGTTCACTACTCATCACCTCCATCATCACATCAGCCGCTCACTGCGCAACAGCAGCCTCATCCACCTGCTCATAGACGGGTTACGACATGGGCAAAGTGGGCGTGTCTCCAGGGCCCCACAGCCAATGAGGGCCCTTGGCATTCAGGTTTATTTATTTATTATTTATTTTTTGTGCGCAATAAATAAATAAATAAAAATGTGTTTGCTTTCTAACGTACTTTCCAACGTAACGTTTTCGTGCGTTTGCTTTCAAACGTAACAGATTACTGTTTGTACAAAAAAAAAAAAAAAAAAGTACGTATGACGTCAAAACAGTTTGTTTTCAAAATGGAGGCGAGCGCTCAGTGGTTCCGAAAGAAGAAAGCTAAGGGAAGAAAAAGAGGATGAAACTGCTGCTTTGGTGCAGCAAATGCCATCAATCTCAACATTTTTCACCAAAAAACAGAGGCAAGATGACGGTAGGCCTACTGGAAGTTGTTCGACACCTCACTGCTCAGAGGATCAGCGGGATGCTAACGCTGCTAGCTCAAGTGCACCGGACCGTGGACCGTGGAGTTAATTGAGAAAGCCAACACACTCGCCTCTGCCTATCCCGCTGATCTGGACAGCAGTCTTGGAGATGAACTGATTCACTCCAGATCATTCATCAGATCAAACGGACAGAATGTGCCTCCATCAAAATGTCTTAAAACAATCCTGGATTGTGGATTACAGTCAACATTCCCGAATCTGTACAACTTTGTCTGACACTTCCTGTCACAAACTGCGAGGGAGAACGGTCGTTTTCTCAAATGGCCAGAATAAAAAACGAACTCAGGACCAAGATGAGCCAGAAGCGCCTGAACAGTTTGTCACTCGTGGCCATAGAAGCCGAACTTGTCCGAGAGTTGGACTTCAATGACATGATCCAGGACTTCTCCTCGAGGAAGGCCAGGAAACAGCCGCCGGTTTAGGTGAGATTGTATTTATTTTAATTCAGGAGTGTTTTATTGTTATGTGGCCTGATGCGTGTGTTAGTGCTGATTTACGTAGCACGCCTCAGAAGTGGTACCATGGACAGCGCCAGTGATG
>NW_007577844.1:51001-52046 GCF_000690725.1 Stegastes partitus | reverse complement strand
GCGTTGCCCAGGACAACGTAGACGGTGAAGGTGACAAAGACGATGATCTTGCTGCTGGCAAAGAAGGAGGCCATGTTGAGTCCTCGTAGGTAGGAACTCTTCAGTATCTGACTGATTTCTTTCCTGGGAAGACAAGACAACACGTGAGTCAGATGTTAATATAATGTTTTGGGCGGGTACTACAATACAGTTCTCAGCCTCTGTGTCACTGTCTGCAAAATTTGAAATTTTGAAGCAATCAAAGACTAAAGGAGAAGAAAGCTTCAAGGTGGCATGTTGCTGCTCCAGGACAGAACACCTGTCGACACAGCATAGGTGGCAAAAGCAGCCATTTGTGGCTTTGAACTGTTGCCTCACGCTCCTAACTCACCCAACATGGCACTTCTGTTTCCCAAACTGAAATCCCACTTGCGTGGGCACCACGGCTCAAAATATGACCTTCCACGGAGAGAGTGTACCAAGTGCATTGACGTCATGTTGAACTATTCTTGGATACTGAGCAGACACAACATCAAAACCACCAATCTAGTCATGTGTAGGCTCCCCTTGTGCTGCCAAAATGTGGACTTGAACCTCTGGGGCTGTACTGTGGTTTTTTAGCTTGATCTGAAACAATATATAAGTGGGTGGTGTGTGTCACAATAATACTCAGATGCCAGAACCCTTAATGAGGTGATCAACTGCATTCACTTCACCTGTCAATGATCGAAGTGTTGTGGCTGACTGGTGTAAGTCGTCACTGGCAAGTTACAATAACAGCATTTTATTTTATCCACAGATATATTTTATCCAAAGTCAGTAGACAGGCTAAAAGTAAAAATAAAGGCCCAGCAATTCTCTATTTGATTCCTGCCAACATGCTAACAAAGTTTGTCTGTTCTTTACTAAAGATGCTGCTTCCATCCTCACCGTCTGACTTCAGTAAGCAGCGCTGAGAAGGGTTTCTCCCAGGCGTACATCTTGATTATCCTGATGCCAGACACCACTTCGTTCATGAGACGGATTCTACTGTCAGTCAGGACTGCTGTTTTGCTCCTGCAAAAAA
>NW_007577844.1:26312-49688 GCF_000690725.1 Stegastes partitus | reverse complement strand
CCTGAAGATGAGTAAGTTCGTTCAGCACTGATTCTACTTTCATGAACTTATCTGGTAAAAGTAGAAAATAATGTTAATAAGTGATGTTTTTTTTTATAGCATTTTTTAAAAACAGGAGGCGGCCATTTTTGGCCACAAACACGGTGAGTGGGAGTTTATCTTTTTTGGTCACTGCACAACAAATTTATGATGAATACAAATCACTGTTCTGATAATTTTTGACATACATTTAGTTCCAATGATGGTTTAAAAAAAAAACTATTAGATAGCATGTTTTACTTGGTTCATCAAAAGTAATTTAGTGTTTTTCTCCCTTTATAAATCATGAGCATGATGGAGTCAAACAGGCGTTTAAAGGGTTGAAATTCAGATTTTAAAGGAGATTTTGATTTTCATGTCAGAAGTGATGCAAATTCAAGAAATCAAGTGGTGAAAGTGGAAAATTTGGTTAATATACATTTTAAAGCATTTTAAGAATGCAATCAGGAGGTGGTCTGAGTGGAAGTTTTATCTACTTTGATCTCTTCTCAAAAATCCTAAAGCATAATAATCAGTGTTACTGTTAATCAATTGCATATCTCAGACTGTTCTTTTTATAAAAGAAGTGAAATGGATGGCACAGGGAATGTAGACAATGGTCATTTTTGGGGTTGTTTTAAACCAAGTCCATCGTGCAACCAAACTGGCATTTGAAGGGTTAAACAATTTAAAAGGAATGAACATTTTAAGTTCAAGTTAAGTTCTTAGTGATAAAAACTTATGTTAGTTAAAAACGTTTTGCAGTTAAAGTAGCAAAACACATTAAAAATCTACTATTTCCAGACTTATTGTTGGGGGTGGCAAACATCGAACAAAGCCAGCGTGTTAGCAATAACCAAATGAAAATAGGTAAGTTGTCTAAAGAAATATTCAGTGATTGTGTAAACAAACATTCTAAAAGGCCTTGTCATCAACAATCTTGCAATATTATGACGTCAGGCTGCTGTTCCTTTGTGTATTTGTATTTGTGTATTTGTGATGTATTGAACATACATCCACTAAGTAACTCATGATTACCCTAAATATACACGTGGGCAAAATTGTTGGTAGCCCTCCGGTAATGAAAGAAAACCCCACAATGGTCACACAAATGACTTGAATCTGACAACAGTAATTGTAATTAAAAATTTTATGAAAATTAACCAATGAAAATCAGACCTTTCTTTTGAACCATGGTTCAACAGAATTATTTTTAAAAATAAACTCATGAAATAGGCTTAAAATAATCTTAAAACTACATTATGTGTCACAATAAGAGTAGTAATTTAAGAAGAAAAAAAAAAGCTTGTTACCTTTGAAAGTTTTCTCCTCTGCTTTTTTTTGCTGGTTGGCGCGAAATCCATTCTGGGATGCTTTCTTTCCCAAATCTACACAAGGCTGTACTTGTGTAATTATTGGCACCAATGGTGAAGATCGTTCTTTAGCTTCTGGTAAGTTCAGATTTTTCTAAATAATATAGACAATGGAAAAAAAAATAAGGGGGAAATTCAATCTTTAGTTCAAGTGCATTTGTTCAGTGTGAAAAAAATCCCACATTAAAAAATAATTCTTTCACATCTTTCAAATTATGTGTGCCAGGGTTAGGGTTGTGCCAAAATTATTAGCACCCTTGATGTTAATACTTTGTACAACCCCCTTTGCCAACAATTCATTTGAGTTGAGTTGAAGGTTACATTTTTCTACAATTTTCAGTGTGAGAGTATGCTTCTGCAATAAAAATTGAATTTATTTTAAGGCTTTTAACACATCTTAACCTCAGCCAATAATTATGGAGGGTGCTGTATTTCCTTTGCTTTTAAAGCGACATTTAAAGAGCACTTTAAAAGCAAAAATAAAATAAATAAAAAATCAT
The DNA here is from genome assembly GCF_000690725.1 of Stegastes partitus. Lineage (NCBI taxonomy): Eukaryota > Metazoa > Chordata > Actinopteri > Pomacentridae > Stegastes > Stegastes partitus. The sequence goes on along the minus strand of NW_007577844.1, from coordinate 47,797 downwards.
TCAAGGTGGACGGTTGTTAATGATGGACATGGCTTCATAGAAGAACGTCCTTAAGAAGCGCCGTCCGGTCCTCTTGAACTGCTCGCAAGGACAGAGCTGAGTACGCTTCTTACTGTCCTAATCTGCTGTTCCCATATGCCTCCAACATGACTTGAACTCAGGGTGTTCATGCGGACATCACACTGCCTCTCTGCCAGAAATACAGCAATTCTGTCTTTGTCCATTTCGTTCAGAGCTCTTTCCATTTCAATTCTTTCTCCAACAGTGTTGGTTCCCTGATCTGATCTTATATGTCTTACAGCTCCACGGATGGATGTGTAGCATTAAGAAGTGCGTCTGTTGTCATGTCTTCCAACATCTCCACATGAACTGCCCTGGAGCATAGGCACGTGAAAAGGAGACCATAACGTTTATGTTCCTTGCAACCTTGTTTTGTAAGACGTGGCCAAAACAGTCCATACTGCAGTAGGTGAACAGTGGTGAGGGGTCAACTCGGTCATTGGGCAGATCTGCCATCTGCTGTTCCTCTGATGGCCTGCGAGCTCTTCTGCAGGGAACACACTGTCTTATCTACTGAGCTACTGCCTTACTGCCACAGATGATCCAGTAACCATTGGTCCTAAGTTCATTTAGGGTTGGTCCTCTGCTTTGGTGTTGTGTCTTTTCATGATAATGTGCAAGAATGAGGCATGTACCGATACTGTCTTGTGGAAAGATTACCAGTTGTCTGAGATCAAGTGGTGCAGATGTTCTTTTCAGTCTTCCTTCCACCCTCATTCAACCATCTTCGAGGTGTGGCTCAAGCTGGTAGAGTTTATGATTGAGAGGCAGTTTTCCAGATTTCTGGCCAAGTATGTGCAACTCTTCTTTAAATGCGTCTTGCTGAGCAAGCCTGACAAGAGCAAGTGAAGCCCTTCTTCTTTCCTCAACAGTTAGAGGTTCTGTTTGCTTTATCCTCTTTGCTAGCCACTGGATTTGAGCGATTGCATCTACAGCCATATTCCATTTAGTGAACCGGAACAGCTGCTCTTGAAAACTGACATGCCTTGTAGCCTCGGTTCTCAACATTTGGGTTGCTTTTATCACAGGATCTCCCACCAACAGCTCCCCAGTTCCATGACTTACCACAACCTCTGCTTCCCATAGCAACTTTGGACCAGTAAGCCAGCTTGAGCTGATTAATTCTGACACATTCAGGCCACTTGAGGCATGATCAGCAGGGTTTTCTTTGGTGTCAACGTAGAACCACTGTCCTGGATCGGTAGTTTCTCGTATCCTCTGAACACGGTTTGCGACAAAGACGTGAAACCGTTTGGCTGCATTGTTGATGTAACCTATGACAACTCGTGAGTCTGTCCAGAAAAACTCTGTCTGCTCTGAGCTCAAGTTCCTCCTTTAGCACATTGCCCACAGCTGCCGAAACCGCTGCTGCAGTCAGCTTGGTGTGGTGACTGTTTTTGTGGGCGCAACTGTTGACTTGCCCATGATCAAGGAACAGTGCACCTTATCCTCACCTACCAGTCTGATATATGTGCACTGACCGTAGCCTTGACGGCTTGCATCTGAGAAGTGATGCAGTTCTACTTTCAGGATCCTTCCAAAATTCTCTGGACTGAAGCATCTTGGGATCTGAATCTTGTCAAGATTTTTTGTGTCCTTCTCCTAACTCTCCAATCTTGGCTCCAACTCACGTGGCAGCGGTTCATCCCAGGCAACGCCCTTGTGACACATCTTTTGAAGGATTCTCTTTCCTGTTAAGATGAATGGGGTTAAGAATCCTGACGGATCAAACACGGATGCCACTACTGAGAGGATCCCATGTCGTATAGCTGGTTTCTCATCAAGCAAGACTTTGAAACCGAAGGTATCATTTTCTGCATTCCACCTTCCTCCTAGCACTCTCTGCATCGTGGTTGCACATCCCCTAATGTGGGATGCACCACGCATGCCCAGGCTCTGGAGGCTTGTCTGCTCTCTCAGCATCACCATCTTCGTTTTTCACATACCTCTTTGTCGCCAAACGGATGAGTGCTTTAGGTGTCCAGTAGGGCATACACCAGGATTTTGGAGTCTGGGGTGTCAGGTGATGAGCTCCATACAGGCACGATCATTGATGTGCTCCCACCTTCATCTCCTGTGACACAGCATGATAATGACGCGGTATTTTCTCCACCTGGTGGGACACTCTGTATAGAAAACTTGTCTGCATGCAGCAGAGTTGGATGGTGCCCTTTGCATATGCCACACATGGCTTTGTTTCCGCAGTCTTTCGAGATGTGTCCTCTTCTCAGGCATGCAAAACACAGTTTACTGTCCTGAACAAACTCTCCTTTCTTCCAAAGATTTTTCCTTGAGTTTTTGACATGTATGTGTTGAGTGGTTTTCACATACACTTAAATAGGTTTGGACTATATACTGGTGTGCTCAATTTCTTTGATTTGTTTGAATCTTTTGACTTGTCATCAAAAGCGATGACTTTGGTTGTGTGACTTGCACCTGGAGCCGTTACATTAGTGGCAAAGGTGTTTGCCTTTGGTCTCTTTATTTCTCTTAAGGACTTTTCTTCAGAAGGCTAAAGCCTAAAGTGCATGCAGTGACGACACTGGATTGCATGCTATGCAAGCTTCCTTGGATGTGAATGAAGCAAACTCTCTCAAGCTCGGATAGTCTTTGGCTTGATCTAATTGCTCTGTGACGTAGCGATTCCACCTGGACGTAACCCAATCAGGGAGTTTGACAAGCAGCTTTTGATTGTCTTCGCAGTTGTCCAGAACCTGAAGACCCTTGACATGAGGCATGGCGTCACTACACGTTTGGTGGAAATCACTAAACTCTCGTAGCTTAACATACTCATTTACAACAGTCTTTGGCCATTGGTTAAGCTTATCTCTGTAGGCACGTTGCACAACAACGGAGGAACCCTACCTGGCGTATAGTTTGTCTCAAGCTTGTTGATAGGCTTCTTCGTCCTTCTTCGTCCAGGCCTGACCTTGCCTCTCCACCAACAATCAAACACAGCAAATATCGTTCATCATAATCCATGCTGTGGGATATGAACTGACACAGATGCCAGAGAGACACAAACTTTACAGCCCTTCACAGGAAGGTGTAAATCAACGGATCACACCACCAGAGCTTCTGATTCTGTGATTTTTATTGCTCNTGCTGTCATCTTGTCTCTTACCTGAAGATACCAAACAGTTTTCCAAACCAAGTCTGTAGAGGCATCATGAGTGTAATGACCGCCACACCTGCTAGACATGAGGGGCCGATCTCGTACCAAAGCAGAACGATGATGACTATCGCTTGTAGAGGGCCCAACCACAGGTAGTGCAGATTGATTGTAATCTAAAGACACAATGATTAATGGTGACAGCAAGATCTGCAGAAATAGTGCTGACCTGCTTTTGGCTGTTCTATCGTTCATTGTTTACAGAAGTCCGTAAAGCCTGTAGCAGTACAGAAACATGCATACTAAAGGTTTGAGGGGATAGTTTGTGTAGCTACTGTTAGCTAATACCTACTTAATACTAAATGTTTGTCAAAACTGTGATTATAAAAAATGTAAAAGTTGATTTCAACTTCATAGCCATGTGATCTAGCAGTTAAAAATCTCTGAACTTAACTTGTAGTTTGTTCTAGTTTTCTCTGTTGTATATTTTAGCATGTTCGTGTCGCCTTACCTCATCAAAGCGACTGACATCATTTGAAAGGAGGTTCACGATTTGTCCGGTGGTTGTTTGTCCCATGGATTCACTGTTGAGGCCAAGAGCCTGACGAGAAATATTTCACTTGTCGGACGAACAGCGAATCTCTCAGAGCGATGACGGTCAAATGAAATCTGCATTTCTGCTACAAATCTGCAAAATCTTCACTGACCTTCCTGTAGACCATGTGACACATGGCCACTCTCATCTTCATGCCTGTTCTTTGGACGTGATAGAAGTAGAGATGTTGGAGGATAGTGAGAGCAAAGGTGGAGATGGACATCGCAGCAGCGTAACCGTACGCCATGTAAAGACTTCTCTCATCGTCTGGATGATAATCCTCAAAGAACAGGATTATTTTCCCCAGAAGAAGTGGCTGGATCACTTTAATTGCCTCCTTTATGACAAAGACAGTGAACAGAAATGCATAATGGAGTATGCAGACGATCTCTAACTCATCCACTGCAAACATCAGATGTGGAAAACATTGAGTCATGAATGTTAAAGTCGTAGTGACGTAGCTAAACTTTTGCTGCTAGTATTCTCAAAAACATGTCACAGCTAATCAAAAACAGTAACAGAGGATTGAAGAAAATATAAATATACAAAATATAGAGAAAGCTTTAAATAGCCAAAACTTACCTGTAAAAATACAAACAGCCCAGCCACTGCATAGGACTTTCCATAGCACTTAATAAGAACTCTGGAGAGTTTTGGCTTCTCTGATTCCTTTGTCGCCCTTCTAACTTCTTGGTCCCATAACCTACATATACAAACATGTAAAAGTGCATCAGTTCAGCTGTAACATATCATAACTGTCAAATCATAACTCCTGTCATAATGTTGTGGCCAGAAAAATATTTTTAAGAGCAAGACAAAGGAGCGAAAACTGCCTTTTATGTCCCTACTTACTTTTACCAATAATGAATGAAACGTTCAATGTTTGCGGTAGCAGAATTGTTCAAATACAAGATTACATTAAAGCTTAAAGTACAAACTGTAAATGATGATTGCTGCTCCATACAGGAGACAAGCAGATGTCATTTTACTTTAACTTTGAACACAAAGTGAGTGCTCACAAGCAGGGCAGAATTAGTCGAGATTATTTTCCTATTCAGGATTTAGAAGAAAAAGAAAATCCACTGTCATACACTTTGTAATCAAAATCATCACATTACAGCTTTGAGTATGCTCAACAGCAGGACACTGATGCTGAAAACAGTGGCTGATGAACAGAACAGTCGCTGTAGGCTGAACTTAGCATGCGTATGAAAACTGAAACATTAAAGACACTCTCCAGTGAAAATCTATTTTTTGACCTTGTTGATGTGTCCACAGGGTGTTTATTATTTGCTACAAGACATATCATGAACAAAATAAGCATTCAACACAACAGCTGAACAGTTCCTCCTTAGATCCCTACATCCACGTTTTTCTCCACTTATTCAGGCTCAGGTCGTGGAGGCGGTAGAGGAAGCACGTCATTCCAGACGTCCCTCTTCCCAGCTAGAATTTTCAATTTGTCCTGGGGATCCAGAGGCTCTATTCCAAAGCCAGATATGTGATTCCTTCCCACCTAGCTGGTTTTGCCTGGTACACTTCCAAAGGAAGTTGCCCAGGAGGCATTTTATTCAGATGCTCCAATCAGATGCTCCTTCAAGCGTGACAGAGCAGCGACTCTACTCGTAGCTCTCTCCAGATATCAAGCTCCTCACCATGTCTCACAGACTGATCCTAGCCACTCTACGGAGACACATGTATCTGACATCTCTTTCTTTCGGTCACGACCCGAAATTCATGAACATAGGTTAGGGTTGAAATATAGATTGACTGGTAAATCAAAAGCTTAACTTCTAGCTTAGCTCCATCTGGTACAACCCCGCATTCCTGCTAATGCTGCACCAAGCTGCTTGTCCAACTCACGCTCCATTTTCCTATCAGTCACTCAAACGCAAGATTCTGAAGTACTTTCAAGTAGCTGTCTGCTGATTTAGGACCACCCCCGGGCAATTCAGGCATGAAAGGCCTCCTGCTTCACCCTAACGGCCTCCTTTACTGCAGTAGGTTTACACATTGCCGTCCCATGTTGCCACGTGCATCAAGACTTGGTCACCAGACGCTCCCCTGCAAGCTCCACGACCGAGTCCGACTCCTGAAAGGCGCCTTGGTCTTCCTAATGCAGGCAATGTGATGCCCATCGTTTTCACTACAGTCATGGAGGTCTTATGAATCGCTCTTAGTCTGACCACTTGCCTTGAGAGACCCTATTTCCCTCCTGTTGCTATTGCCCCCAACAACATAGCTGTCAGGATCACGCAAACCTCTCCCCCACGATGAGGTTGCAATTCTTCAGTGTACAGATGACACAAAATCAGACTCCAACGTTGTTAAGGGAACCATTCCTGTCATCATGTAGGATGGGCCTTTCTGGATCATTATTCTTTGTTGACTTGTTGAGCACGTACAGCTGAATTTCTCCAGTATTACAACTTGTTATTGTGTCGGGGTGGGTGGAAAAAGAGGTGGCAACTTCATAGATCTGCGCACTCTAGAGGAAGCAGCAGTGTAGAACTATGTTATGTGTTATAACCAACATAATTCCATCGGGGAAATAAGGCACCATTAAAAGAACAACAGGGCTGTGGCTTCTACCTGCATTCTACATGCGGTGAGTCAGACAAGTCTCTTACTAGACATTGGGTCTAATAGTAAATGACAACGATAGAGTACCTCTGCAGCTCCTTTCCCAGGGTTTCAGACCGATCCTCTGGAAGAAGACTGAACATGTCACTTTCCTCGAGCCTCCGTTTGTGGCCGAGGTGCAGCAAGGGGGTTAGCCAGCTGAAACAGAGACGTTAGATTAGAGAAGTCAGTCCACCAGAGCTGTCCATGTTCTTATTGCTAGGGAGGCCCAGTTGTTCTAAAAGTTTAATATTGAGCATCCGAAAGTGGAACTCCCATGTTTTACTGTCTAGGACCAGGTAATCCCTGTTACTTTAAATGGGGTTAGAAAATCCCTATGTACCAACCCATAACGAATTAAAACAAATATAAATGGAGAATATTTTAACCATGTGCCAATATTTAGCAAAATAAAGACCATTAAGAGTCCTTTATTTGGGGGGAGGCCAGTTTTATAGGCGTTGCTTTGAGGAGGTATTTGTGTTTGTTTTTTCTTGAGCGACTGGGCCCTGGATCAGCTGCAAGCATGAGAAGACATGAAGACACAAAACCAAGCATGTATAATCCTTTACAAGTCAGTAAAAATAAAACAGACTTGACAATAAACAAATTGGGGGGGAAAAATTATATAATCACGCAGTTATCGGTTTGTCTACTTTAATATCACTGTCTATAATCACAGCCGGATTGTTTTGCAGTAAGTTGTACATTAGGGTCCATTTGATGGGGATCACAGGCCCCACTGGATCTAAGTATCAGGACTACAGTTTTAGTTTCACATTAGCTCACAAAAACTCCACCAAAGGCCACTAAAGCATTCATGTCACTGGGACAGTCCAACATGTTTCAGTGGTACAAAGTTTAAACATGACACCATATTGTGCAAGAATGGATCCCAAGGAGCAGCACGTACTGGGAAAATACCATTAGCCAGAGAACATCCCTAAGGGACCCATCAATACATCAATGTCACAGGCTGATTTATAGCTCCATGTTTGTGTCAGCATTGGCCCCCGGCAAATACATAATGCAGATTTGGTGGACAGGCCAGCTAAAACCAGAAATAAACACTACCTGTACCTGCAGGTACAACACAACTGACAGTAATCCTCTGAAACGTGGATCCAATTTCACACAAAGTTTCACTCCACTATGACCTCTATCTACTCTGGTCAGCCCTGTGCAAAACAACAGGAGGAAAGCAGCTCAAACACAAACACGATAACAGGAAACGAGAAATTTAAGAAAACAAGGATGGTCCAATCATTTTTTCCAGGACTGTGCAAGCATGAGAATGGCCAAATCTACCGCGTCAGGAGCCAAGCCCTCAAAGTCAAACAGGAACACCTCAAGAATGCTAATTATCAGTGACGCATGATATAAAAATTTCTGGCCAATATCCGACACGAGGATTTCTGAACTTTCAAAAGAAGAGTAGACGGACTGCATCTCATCACATCGACAGCAGCAGTTCTTCACATCCCCTGCAACCACACGATAAGGCTGTCTGGGTGTTCAGTTAAAGGTTCACTGATGGCGTGGTTGGTTTATTCCCAGTATTTTAGTTAGTATTGTAGAAATTGAGTTTTAGGTTGGGAGTTCTTTCAGTTTCCAGAAGAAAACAGCTATTTCCATCCACAGCACAGCGTTCTTCTTTAGCATTCTTCTATCAAAAACTGGAAAACACAATTTTATCTCTCAGAATTGAAGGAGATGTAACGTAGTCTTTATAACATTCAGAGAACATTTTCCAAATGTTGCAGTAAGAATGTTCCTCTGATATTATTATGCAACATTGTAAGAGTGTTTTAAAAATAATGTATTATAATATGAGGCCTTCATAACATCGTTAAAACATTTTCCAGATATTACTTTGGAAATGTTCTTCATGATTAATACATTTTCCGAATGAACATTTGAGAACGTTGTTTTCCTTTAACATCATGACAACGTTTAATAGAAGAACATTCGATAATCATTAACACAATAACATCCTCAAAACATCCTCAGAATGCTGACAGCAAATGTTCCACCTGTGTTAACCCGTCACGTACCAGGAATGTTCCAGAAATAAACATCGTGTAATCTGAGGCTTTAGTAATATTCTGAAAACAATTTCAGAATGTTTCTCAGAGAACCTCCTTCCTTTGTTATCATGTAACATTGTGGTAATGTTTTATAGAGAAACGTTCTATGATCGCGCCACTCAACAACATCTTTAGAACGTTGCACCTAAAACGTTCTCTCTCTGTTAACATATAATACAGGAACATTATTTAAATACTAATGTTATTATAATATTCTTTGAACATTACACTGACATGCTTTTGTTTTAAAACTTTCAGAGAACCTATAGGGAACGTTAGCCAAAGCTGTGGGAACGTTCGCTGCTCGCTGGGTTGTCCCACTCTGACACAATCTTTCTGTGAACTTCTGACATTTTTTGGACTCTTCGAATTTTCGTCATTACGTGAAGAGCGAACTGATGCGTTTGAAGGCATCAGTATCACCTCTGGCCTGAACCCTGGAGACACCTCTGCTCCTGGATCATTTACGAGTTTTTGAAGGACGGCTGGCAGACAACACTCCAGAGTCTATAACATGCTTCTATCAACACGGAACATGCAGACTGCATCACCTAAAGGAGCGTCTTACATCGCCAGGGTTGGTTTGGAGAGAATGGCCTCAAGGCTGCAACAAGTCATTAAAGAAAGTTCTGACTGAAGGCGTTGAGGCCACACAGGACATCTGTTTTGAAAAAGTGAAATGTCTAATTAGCTCCAGTCTGATTTTAGCAGCTCCAATTAAAACAAGAATGACCAATATGTTGGTTATTCTGCAGCACTGATGCACCAAACAGTCCGCTGACAAGCTGCCCGTCTCTCTGCTTAATGAGGTCGCAGCACCTTCACAGCAGCCTGACAAAGTCATCACTCACCACAAAAAGACCCGGGACAGGATCCTGGCTGTGGCCAGCGGGTTGTTTCTGCTGTCTGTCTTGGCCACCTCCATGCTCAGCATGGCACCAGCTCGGCCGGTTCCCAGGTCGAACAGACACACGGTGTTCGGACGCGAAGGACGAGACCGGATTCACTGCGTGTGTAGTTCACGAACATCACGTAAAACTGACATTCGGCTACGGACGCTGCAGCAGCTGTATTGGAGTGTTGTTAGACAACATTACGTACAAAATACCAGACTCTTTGTACGACAAGGAATGCTGAACTAAAGGAAAAGGGGATTTTCTGATGTAAAGAGGTGCACAACCCGCTGAGGACTTTCCATGGAGCAGGTTTGCAGGGTTGGTAGTCTGGTAGATGTGAGGCTTTTACTGACGAGCCACGGTGTGTTTTCAAAGTGAACCCATGTAGTCTCGGTGTTTGTGTCAACGTTTATTTTATGGTCATTGTTTTATTTGTGTTTGAGAGTTTTCATCGTGCCTGACATTTTTAATTCAGTTAGATTTCTGCTTTCATAGATTCAGTAAAATCCTTTTTGTATTGTATTGTATTATTTGTTCTGCAATAGTCAGGGCTGTTGCGCTTCTCAAGTCGTGCAGCTCAACAGTATTCAGCACGCCAAAGAATTCCCGCATGAAACTGAAGATTACGAGCCGACCCTGAAGGCGTTTGTGTAACAGGTTTTTCCTCACCTGTCGTCTAAAATGGTCATCACGCGCAGTAGTGAACAGGATGGTAAAGTCGGGCCGAATGTAAGTCTAAAGGGCATCTTGGGCCAAACCAAACCACAGCTGAGCGCAGACGGACCGGGGCCACATCCGGAGCGCTGCAGCCGATTCCTGGCTTATGGGCGGGACGGCGCGCGACAGTGGGCATCTAACAGCCGCAGCATGTGACCACTAAAGTACAAAGAAAGTGACATCGGTGGCTAAATGGACTGTGCAAGTTTGCCCACACAAGAACTTGTGCATGTACTTTGAATCCTGAAGCTGCTAAATGGTTTTTGTCTTCGTTGCGAAATTCATTTGCATGCCCCTGCCACATGTAAAATTATTGGAATAAAAAGCCTGCAAAAGGCCCTGTGGAGCTCAACATATGTAGCTCAGCCTCCTACTGATAAAACAGCATGAAGAATTTGAGTCTTTTGTTTTGAATCCTGGTATGACACCAGCAGTGCAAAGCAGAAACAGCTGCTGTAATCACATCTGCAAATAACATGGGCAGACGAAGACCCAACAGCAGCCTTGGTTAATTCATTTTAAGGTGCGCCGTTCCGGGACTTTACAAAGCTCACCTCATGAAAGCAGTTGGCGGAGGGTGTTTATTGGATGAGATAACATCCACAGTTCAAAGTCTTTAAATCATGGTGCTATTTTTATGCTCCTCCTCCTCACTGATGAAGCACATGAAAGCTCTTCAGTGCAAAACCAGTTCATGATAGAAAACCCTGGTGGATTCAGAAGACCTTTTTGAAAATGCTTGACCTTGTAAGAGAGGAACCCTGCAATGCAAAGCCATGAGCAGCTATGAACGCTGAATTAAGCCTGTTAAAGACGTGTTATTACAACTGACTGCCAAGTCTAAAAGCCACAGAAATGAACAGAGTTTATAAATTCTACAGCTTTATCTGTCTAAGAAGTTGGGAGATATTTCAGTTACACAAAGCCGTCAGCAGAGGGAGCTGAGAGGTGTTCCTGACTGCTTTTAGTGGCTGTGAAATGCTCTGTCAGAATCATCTGTTTAAGAAGATAATGAAAATGAGATGATCCAACACATTCACAAGTTGCCTATGAAGCCAACTGGTTTGCTTACACTGCTTGTCTGTTTCTCTGTCCCACAGAGTGGCTTTATGACAGTGCAGCAGGAACACACAAGTGCCGTATTGGTCATGTTGTGATGCGACCAGTTTAACCGAGAGACTGTCATTCAAAGATTTAATGAAAAACGTCTGAAATTAGACTTTTGCATGGAAGAACTGCCCCAATCGAAATGGTTTAAAACGTAAATATATCCTCATAACTCTAAAATGCTGCCACGAAAAGTTAAAGGTAAAATGAGATTCTAACGCTTACCTCTGGAGACGACCTCCGTTAGCTTGAAAGCATACTTCAGGTGAAAATACATCAACAGTAGTTTCTGATGTGTGACGTTACCTGAAGTTACGATCACAGCGGAGTCCCTGCACTCCTGAACACAAACTGGTCAATCTATTGGCTGTCCATCTGCACATCAGCAGCCACAGCTGCATCCTGGGCCCCAGCTGTTGCTGTGTCACATCTTGTTTACACCAGGGGCCAAGACTATGTTTGACCTAGTTGCTGAAAAGCCCAGGAGGCAAATCAAAAGTAAGTCATATAAAACAGAGACAGGCAGCAAAGAAAGAGGACATTATGTAATCATTCACTTTTGCCAGTTTAGAGAGGAGACAGCGTGTTACTTTCAGCTTAAGATCACGAAGTTATAAACCCCATAATGGGAACATTGTGATTTTGACTTTGGACCACAACAGCCACATTCACACTTTGCATTAAAGTGAGTGTGGGGCAGTAAGCATGTCATTTCACAGCAGTCATCAGAATGCATCTCCACGTCCACATCTTGAGTGATTGCTTCTGATCAGAATTTCCCTGCTTTACATTCCAATAAACACACACAGCATTTACATTTGCCAAGATAAATGTTGTCGTTTCTAACCATCAGGATGTAGGAATGCACAGTCTGTGCTCAGTTTGCTGGAGATCAAAAGAAAAAAAACAACAAAACAAAAGACAGACCAGTCTATTCCTTGATGTGTTCCAGACAAACCAGCTCACTCAAGACATTTGACCCACTAGGATCATATCCCAAATATATTTCAATGGGCCTCTCAGAATTTCCAGATGTCATCAACGGAACCAGTTTACATGATGTGAGAATGAAACCATGGTTCTGCTAATCCAGGTGACATCAGTTGGGAAGGCGGTCCTTCAAAGTGGCCCAGAACACACAACTAAAAGATGCCATATGCAGCCCAGACCACCTCCACATGTTGTCTGAGCTATCAGATCTCAGTGCATCTTGTGAGCATTCCTACCTGTACGAGGAGCTTTCCACTTGTGCACGGACCAAGCAGGATGCATGTTAATGCCAGATGAGAACAAGGCCATTGTGTCTGTCAGCCAGTACTGCAGAATGTGAAACCAAGTTTATTGGCAGACATAATCCTCAGAAGATTGTGTCTACTGATATGAGTCCACCTCACGCTTTATATTCAGTTAATTTAAGCTTTATTATCGCAGTGCCAGCGTGAACTTTGTAGAACAAACCTAATAGGAAATTAGAGTTGAAGACATGTCACAGTCCTGTAGTGGGGCAGGGGGACATGGCCAAAAATATTTATCATTAATAACAGTATAACTGATGATATGATTGAGTGGCAGGTGGTGGGCGAATATTCGGTTCTTAAAATTGTTATGCGGACATCACCACAATGAAGTCCCACCTTCAATGTACAATGGATATCAGGTGGTTCTCTCTGTGCTCTCTCCTCCTCCTCTCTCGGATAGTTTCTCCAGTCAGATACTGCAAACCGATGATCAAACCACCAACAGGAATGCTGTGCAGAAGTCAGCTTATGTAATTACAAATAAAGTGTATGTGCATTCTAAATACAGTGCACACTGTTAGCGTTATGAATAAAGCAGAAGGGAGCTGGACGTGCTTCTGTTCCTGTGGCCCTCTGGAGTCTGGCACTGCTGCAACTTACATCACAGATCAAACCAAGTTCTTCACTAAAACATACCATAAAAACACACCAGCTGACTATTTACTGGACACATCCACAGTGTGTAATATCTCCCTAAAACAGTTCCTGCTCTTACATAATCTGTCAAAGTAGAACCCGTCCCAGCAGTTATCAGGTCCATTTTCCTTTCAGCAGTCTCTTACAAAGTCTCACCCCAACACCCTGCAAAGCCACCCCACCTTCCAGTCACACCTCTTCTACGTGTCCAGACAAGGGAATGATTCTGGGGCAAGATCTGGAGCGTGATGTGCTTTGCGATTATCTGCCTGCGTTCATCTCACCCCCTTTCTGCCTCAACTGCCCCTGGCAGAACCAGGGCCGGAGCTGTTTGCACACATCAAACGCTCCAGGTGGCTGACCACTCAGGCACATAGTGAGAGGAGGAGACACTGGCAGTGGACAGCCAATAGGAGAACAGACGAGCCAATAGAGGGACGCCATGATCACAGTCCAAACGAGCCCCTCCATCCTGTTACACCATCAAACACATCACACCCAATTTCCACCATTCAATCTGCTTTTAGCTCTGTGCACGCAGCTGAATGCCGGAACAGGTGAAAAGTACAAAGAGTGAGCTGAGGAAAGGGAGATAAGATAAAGTGAAGTCCCAACCAGTCCAGATCAGACTGTGGTAGATGGAGATGAAAGGCTGGAATAACAGTGATGGTATAAATGGAGAGGGGCAGCTGCTGCCTTGGCCTGCCTCCTTGCTTTACTACCCAAAACATGGCCCTCTGCGGTGCACATGAGTCCCTCTGGCAGCGTGAACAGACTTGGAAGCGGGGTGGGGGAGTGGAGGGGTTCAGCTGGGCGACAGAGGGTTGCTGGGAGGAGCACAGCTGGCTGCCAGAGTGCTCNAATCTCCCACTTTGGTCTCCATGTTGCCAACTTCAACTGCAACACGCTGAAGCTGAAGGCCACGTTTCCCTCAACACCAGACGTCACTGCAAGCATCGATCTTCTGTCTCCAAATGGGTGCTTCAACATTACAATTGGCCTTTAAACAAACCTTCCAAATTGAACAGTTTAATCTGCTGCTTTTTGGTGAGCGGGTTTTTAAGTCTCCAGGCCACACTCCTGCTCCACATCTGGGTTCTCACTCTCACGTTCTCACTCAGCGTTTTCATCGTGGTTTGTGTTGTATGTTTCATGTTATTTCTTTTGCTCTGTTTCCTTGAGTCCTCGTCGTCTTTCAGCTGAGACCATCACTTTTAGTTTTAGAGTTAATAAGAAAATTGACTCCTTAAAACTGTACGTTATATTACACAACCACTCAGCTTTATTGTTCTCATAATATCACTTCACATAGTCCTGTTCTTCCAGTGTGCGTGTTCTGTTGGAGACTTTGGTGTACTTCACTGTGGCCTCGAAGGCGTGGTTATCAGGTGGCATGTCGTCTCTGTGGGACTCCTTCAGTGGTGTTTCTTGCTCTAAGCCCTCACGCCTTCGGGCCTTGTTGTAGTTCAAAGTGGTCCTCAGCAATCGGACACTCCAATCTCGTCAGCTTAACGGAATGTCCCTTTAGCACATGAATGTCAGTCTTGTTTTGCCCAAGGTGCATTACAGAGTGTTGAGCCTCGATTCTGAGCCTGAACTCCCTGAACTGACCTGTGAAAGTCGAACCTACTCAATTAGCCGTGTCTGAGAGAACTGCCTGAAGGACTCCAGATCTATCCACCATCTCACCGCAGAAACACGTTACATCACTGACACCTGGGTGGAACCTCTCATATCACACACGCATACACACAGACACATCCTCNCGTTGAGAGACCAGCTGATCACTCTAGTATATCAGAAAGTGGGCAGACATACAAGCTGTAACAATATGAAATTACACTACGGAGATGGTTCTATTAAACATGGTCTAATTCAAAAGGGGAATTCCTTTACCTGTATTTGCATAGATATGATATATACATACATATGTTCGATTAGGCCCAAACATCTCACCTCCAGCTCCAACATAATTGCTAATGGCATCATTGTCTCAATAGACAGCCAGGCCGGTGCTGACAGAATTAGAGAGAAATAAGGGCAGGAACAAACCAACAGGTTTAAGAAGACGAGCAGTGGAAATGAAAAACAAATAAACACATCTAGACTTTCTGGGAGAGCTTGTGACAGCATTCCAATCAGATGAACTACAACAACTTTATTACAGATTTCATCATACACCACGCAATGTCAGCTCGTTTAGGATTCCTGAGCTCTGGGGAGTAGTAAAATGTCTGCCTTGTAAACGGTACATACTTCACGACCTCTTTGAGGGTGTCTTCATAAGTTTGTTTTAAAGTGATGTTGGTCAGCAACGCTTTAAATAGTCCAGAAGAAGAACAATAAAATGTTATAAACAAATGAATAAGTAAATAAATAATAAAAGTCATAACAATGCTACAATAGAAAAACACTGACCACTTTGTCTGTGCTGCTGCTTGAAGGACACCCTGACGACCCAAAACTTGTTTCATAAACTCATACTAGCCGATAGAAAATGAATGGATTTGTTGACTTACGATATTTTTTTTGTCATTAAATACATGTGCTCGTGTTTCTCGGTCCACAATATGAACCCAAACCCCGTCCGTCATCACAACATCTAATCTTCCATCCAGCAGGTGGCGGTAAATCATCACCAGCTGCCGCAAAAACCTCCTGGTGACGCTGCAGACTGCGCATGCGCAACGCCACCTCCCCTCACTGCCACTTTCCTCCCGGCTCTACCGCCAACGGTCCGTGGACAACTTGCTGCTAGACTTCGTTTTAGGAGTTGCCCACGGTAGGAAGAGATTTATTTTTACCTGCTAACTTTGTTTCGCTGCACGTTAAGTTTGCGACGAGTGACGTTTTGTGTTTTTTCTGTTTGAGTGCTTCTGGACAGCGCTTCGGACGCGTTAGCTAGCTAAGCGGCTAACTTAGCTAGCTTTGGACTCCGGTGTTAATTAGCTGCAGCTGTTCATGTTAACTAGCACCGTCCTGAGCGGCTCCTTCGTGGCTTTGGCGTTTTAGCTTTACTCCAATATTCCTGCTTGTTCTTTGAAATATAGGCTGTTTTCATTTATTAACTCAAACCCATTCAGTTGCATGAAAAGTCACAGGTGCTTATCCACAGACNGGGCGCAACTGTTGACTTGCCCATGATCAAGGAACAGTGCACCTCATCCTCACCTACCAGTCTGATATATGAGCACTGACTGTAGCCTTGACTGCTTGCATCTGAGAAGTGATGCAGTTCTACTTTCAGGATCCTTCCAAAATTCTCTGGACTGAAGCATCTTGGGATCTGAATCTTATCAAGATTTTTTATGTCCTTCTCCTAACTCTCCAATCTTGGCTCCAACTCACGTGGCAGCGGTTCATCCCAGGCAACGCCCGTTTGACACATCTCTTGAAGGATTCTCTTTCCTGTTAAGATGAATGGGGTTAAGAATCCTGACGGATCAAACACGGATGCCACTACTGAGAGAATCCCATGCCGTATAGCTGGTTTCTCATCAAGCAAGATTTTGAAACCAAAGGTATCATTTTCTGCATTCCACCTTCCTCCTAGCACTCTCTGCATCGGGGTTGTACATCCCCTAATGTGGGATGCACCACGCATGCCCAGGCTCTGGAGGCTTGTCTGCTCTCTCAGCATCACCATCTTAGTTTCTCACATACCTCTTTGGATGAGTGCTTTGGGTGTCCAGTCGGGCACACACCAGGATTTTGGAGTCTGGGGTGTCAGGTGATGAGATCCATACAGGCACGATCATTGATGTGCTCCCACCTTCATCTCCTGTGACACAGCATGATAATGACGAGGTATTTTCTCCACCTGGTGGGACACTCTGTGTAGAAGACTTGTCTGCATGCAGCAGAGTTGGTTGGTGCCCTTTGCATATGCCACACATGGCTTTGTTTCTGCAGTCTTTCGAGATGTGTCCTCTTCTCAGGCATGCAAAACACAGTTTACTGTCCTGAACAAACTCTCTCCTTTCTTCCAAAGATTTTTCCTTGAGTTTTTGACATGTTGAGTGGTTTTCACATACACTTAAATAGGTTTGGACTATATACTGGTGTGCTCAATGTCTTTGATTTGTTTGAATCTTTTGACTTGTCATCAAAAGCGATGACTTTGGTTGTGTGACTTGCACCTGAGGTCGTTACATTAGTGGCAAAGGTGTTTGCCTTTGGTCTCTTTATTTCTCTAAAGGACTTTTCTTCAGAAGGCTTTAGTGCATGCAACGACGACACTGGATTGCATGCTATGCAAGCTTCCTTGGATGTGAATGAAGCAAACTCTCTAAAGCTCGGACAGTCTTTGGCTTGATCTAATTGCTCTGTGACGTAGCGATTCCACCTGGATGTAACCCAATCAGGGAGTTTGACAAGCACCTTTTGATTCTCTTCGCAGTTGTTCAGAACCTGAAGACCCTTGACGTGAGGCATGGCGTCACTACGTGTTTGGAGGAAATCACTGAACTCTCTTAGCTTAATATATTCATTTACAACAATCTTTGGCCGTTGGTTAAGCTTATGTAAAACACAGAAAAACATAATCCACTACGGGAGGATCTGCAAGCACAGCTTTGCGTCATGACAGCTGACATTCTGCCCAATGTCGGGGACACCCTCCAAGCCAAAGACAAGTCACAACTGGAAGACCACGTTGCTGAACTTATGGCCAATGCCCCCAAATCAAACAGAGGACACAAAGAGTGAGCAATAGTTCTGGGTTCTTTTGCCCACAATCTTCTACCACAAGTCAAATGGACGGAACATCAACTGTCCAAACAAAACACCAAAGCCATGACAGCAAGAAACTCAAACTCCAACGATGAGTCACCCAGCTGACTAGCACAGCGCATCACTGAATTAGAAGAGGAGACCACAAGACAAGAAGAGCGAGAGAAACAAGCAGAGTCTACATCTGAAAAGGAGAAGGACTCATCCAAAGCTGAAGTGGAAAGACTCAAAACAGCCCTGGATGACCTCCGAGGCGAGGCCAATCGCGATGAGCTGCAGTGGGAGGCAAGCAACGAAATGCTACAAGCCAGAGAGCTGAAGGTCTCCTACAGAGGATGAGTTCAGAGACAAGAAGGCTTTGCTCAAGTCAAGTGAACCCATCCACTTTTTATCAGCCATGTCACATTGTCATTTTCATGTATTTGTCAATAACTACAACTGCAGTCTGTAACTGTGTACTAGTCAGTGCAAAATAGTTGGAATTGTATAATCTGTGTTCATATTGGATATCAGGTATTGATTATAATGTAATATAACCGCATCAAGAATCAGGGAAGCACATTGCATTCACAAAGGTTCTGGTAACCAGTCATGANTCCTGAAGATTAGGACGTTAGGTCAGCACTGATTCTAATTTTATAACCTTAACTGGTAAAATAGAAAATACTGTGAACAGGTGATATTTTTTGTAGCATTTTGTAAAACAGGAGGCGGCCATTTTTGGCCACAACCACGGTGAGTGGTAGTTTTTCTTCTTTTTTGGTCACTGCCCAAAAAAGTTATGAGTGAAAATCACTGTACTGATAATTATTGACATACGTTTAGTTCCAATGATGGTTCAAAAAAAATTATTGGATTGCATGTATTACTTGGTTAATGAAAAGTGATGTAATGTTTTTCTCCCTTGATAAATCATGAGCATGTTGGAGTCTAACAGGCGTTTAAAGGGTTAAAATTCAGATTTTAAAGGAGATTTTGATTTTCATGGTCAGAACTGATGCAAATTTAACAAAATCAAGTGGTGAAAGTGGAAAAATTGGTTAATTTATGTTCATTTTAAAGCGTTTAGGAGTGCAAACAGGAGGTGGTCTAAGTGGGAGTTTAATCTCTTTTGCTCTCTGCTCCAAAGTAATAATGCATAGTAATCAGTGTTACTGTTAATCAGTTGCATGTCTCAGACTGTTCTTTTAATAAAAGAAGTGAAATGGGTGGCACAGGGAATATAGACAATGGTCATTTTTGGGGTTGTTTTACAACAAGTCCATCGTGCAACCAAACTGGCATTTGAAGGGTTAAACTATTTAAAAGGAATGAATATTTTATATGAGTGATAAGAGCTGATGTTAGTTAAAATCTTTATGCAGTTAAAGTAGCAAAACACATTAAAAATCTACAATTTACAGATGTAGTGTGGGCGTGGCCAAAATCGAACAAAGCCAGAGTGTCAATTCTGTCTTTGTCCATTTCGTTCAGAGCTCTTTCCATTTCAATTCTTGCTCCAACAGTGTTGGTTCCCTGATCTNTTTACAAATGCACACCAAGAAACGCTGCATGTTGAAATCCCCGCCCTGAAGAGAGAACTAGACGACTGTGGAGGTGTACACATGAATGACGGCGAGAAGAAATGACCCCAAAAAGATGGTGAAATCATTAATAATAAATCATATTTATTACATGAGAAGGATTAACAATAACTAAAGAAGAATATAAAGTAAGAGGAGCCTTGTCCTGTCCAAGTCCTCACTTCTGAAGTGCTCACTGCAGAGCAGAGTCCTGTCAGCAGCAGCAGAACCCTCCCTTCTTAGGGCACAGTCACACTTCCTCCTCCTCTCTCCGGTTTTGGGAAACATTAAAAAGGTGAGAAATGTACTCAGATATATAAATTATTGTCAACATCTTCAGTCCTCATTTCCTTTAATATGAATCCTCTGGTGTCTATGCTGGCATTTTTTGTCCACTTCGCTTTGTTTTCTTTGGCCATTTTAGCTGTGTTAATGCAAATTGAATGAAATTTCCCAATTGCAGTACAAAAATGAAAGACAGTGAAATATAGGATGATGCATCAAACCTGAAGATGAGGACACATCCTCTCGTGAAGATGAAGACACATCCTCTCGTGAAGATGACATATTTACTCCTGAATTTAAATGAGTTTGATTTTCATGGTCAGAACTGATGCAAATTTAAGAAATCAAGTGGTAAAAGCGGAAAAATCGGTTAATATATATTAATTTTAAAGCGTTTTAGGAATAGAAACAGGAGGTGGCCATTTTTGGCCACGAACACGCTGAGTAGGAGTTTATCTACTTTGCTCTCTTTGCTGAAAAATAATAATACATAATCAGTGTTACTGTTAATCAGTCACGTATCTCAGACTGTTCTTGGCACAGGGAATATAGACAATGGTCATTGTTGGGGTTGTTTTACAACAAGTGCATCGCGCAAACAAGCTGGCATGTGAAGGGTTAAACAATTTAAAAGGAATGAATATATGAATGATGAGAACTAATGTTGGTTAAAAAACTTTATGCAGATAAAGTAGCAAAAAACATTCAAAAAATCTACAAATTTACAGACTTTTTGTGGACGTGGCCAGAAACTGAGAACAAACTGAATAGACGCCAAAATCCAACAAAGCCAGAGGGTTCAGAATAACCACATTAAAATAGTTATAAAAAGGTGTCCAAGAAAAACATTCAGTGATTGTGTAAACGTATTCACAAAGCCTTGTGTCAACACTATGATGTGAGCCCGCTGTTCCTTTGTAACGGGACCTGTATTGAACATATGTCCACTAAGTCACTAACCATTATCCTAAATATACACACGTGGACAAAACTGTTGGTGGCCCTCGGTTAGTGAAAGAAAAACCCACAATGGTCACAGAAATAACTTGAATCTGACAAAAGTAATAATAAATAAAAATTCTATGAAAACTAACCAATGAAAATCAGACGTTGCTTTTGAACCGTGGTTCAACAGAATTACTTCAAAAAATAAGCTCATGAAACAGGCCTGGACTAAATGATGGTACCCTTAACTTAAGGTTTTGTTGCACAACCTTTTGAGGCGATCACTGCAATCAAACCATTTCTGTAGCTGTCAGTGAGACTTGTGCACCTCTCAGCAGGTTCTGGTCCACTCCTCATGAGCAGACGGCTCCAGGTGTCTCAGGTCTGGAGGCTGCCTTCTCCAGAAACCATGTTTCAGCTCCTTCCACAGATGTTCAATAGATTTAGATCAACACACCTCACCTGAAGGATGAGGACACATCCTCCCCTGAAGATGAAGACACATCCTCCCCTGAAGATGAAGACACATCCTCCCCTGAAGATGAAGACACATCCTCTCCTGAAGATGAAGACACGTCCTCTCCTGAAGATGAAGACACATCCTCTCCTAAAGATGAAGACACGACTTTAAAAGTTTGTAAAAAGTAAAAAAACAGATTTAAAAAAAAAACTTCCTTGGTACCTCCATCGTCTTCATGTTAATCTAGTACAACTACGTGAATATAATAATAAAAATGTAGAAGAAAAACAAAGAAAATCGCTAAAAATACAGAAAGTAGGAGCCGCTGCAGCTGGCTGCCACTCTCACTGCCAGCAACAACTAGTATTTTAA